>NC_090653.1:48318582-48496085 GCF_040937935.1 Hyperolius riggenbachi
CCCCAAGGTCCCCAAAATGCCAGTGATATATCATGTCCCTAAAATTCATAAGAGTTTAGATAAAGCACCAAGGAGGCCCATTATCGTCAGGACTGGGTCACTGACTCACAGGTTGGGCCAATATTTGGACTTCTTTTTACAACCACTGGTGATGGGTCTCCCACAAGTTGTTAAAGGACCATTAACGCAAAAAAAAGTAGGTAGTTAAAATATGACAGAACCAACAGGTTTTGGGCCAGTCCATCTCCTCATGGGGAATTCTCAGGGTTTTCTTTGTTTTCAACAGCATTTCCTGAACAGCAGTTGCAAAGTCTAACTGACAAAATAGTGTACAAGTGAAGTAGGGAGGCTGGCTGGTATCTTACTATTTTGGCAGTTAAACTGCTGTTCAGGAAATGCTGTTGAAAACAAAGAAAACCATGAGAATCTCCTATGAGGAGATGGACTGGCCAAAAACCTGTCAGTTCTGTCAGATTTTAACCATTTAAGCGAGTATTTTTCACCTTATGGACCAGAGGAATTTTCACATTTTAGCACTCCTCCCTTTCATTCCCCAATAACTTTATCAGTACTTATCACAACGAAATCATCCATACCTTGTTTTTTTTACGCCACCAATTAGGCTTTCTGTGGGTTGTACAATATGCTAAGAATTATTTTATTCTAAATGCATTATAATGGGAATAATAAGAAAAAAATGGGAAAAAAAATCATTATTTTTCCGTTTTCAGCAATTATAGTTTTCAATAATTCATGCTACCATAATTAAAATCCATTTTATTTGGAAATAAAGGTGCATTTTTTCAGTTTTACATCCATCACTAATTTTTAGCCCATACATTTATAATAATATGCCCTCTTGACATGCATATTCATTTTTTTTTATTCCTTAAAGTCAATAGCTGTAATTTTACTATTTGGCCAGAAGATGTCCCCGCTGAGCAAAATCCTATTAGCGTACAAATTACGCTACATAGGATACAATGTGTTGCTACATTGTAACTAGGGAAGTGACGCAGGCAGTGTGTGGCAAAGCCCAGTAGAACTAGACCTATGGCATTATTCAATCTACTAATATTTATTTTTTATTATTTACTTCATTTTTTAATATTCATTGAATCCATATATTTTATATTTATTGATTGACTAGTTGAATGTATTTGAGTACAATAGCCAAACATGAACTTGCTATGTAACCTCTAGTTTTATTGGTATACAACATTGAAAGGCGTAATATGTTATAACCCCACTAGATGGCAGCAGAGTAATAGAACATGATTGAATTAATGGAATTTAGTAATGATAATATTGTTTTTAGAATATTTAGAATATTTAAAAAATATTTAGAATATTTAGAATATTTTAAGTTTAACCACTTCAGCCTACAGCTTCGAAAATCTTATGCATCCAAGCAATGTTCACCTCCCATTCATTCGCTAATAACTTTATCGCTACTTATCAAAATTAATTGATCTATATCTCGTTTTTTCCGCCACTAATTAGGCTTTCTTTAGGTAGTACATTTTGCTAAGAGCCACTTTACTGTAAATACATTTTAACAGGAAGATTAAGATAGAAATGGAAAAAAAACATTATTTCTCAGTTTTTAGCCATTATAGTTTAACCACTTCACCCCCCCAGTGCTAAATTTCTCCGTCCCTCTGCGCACCGCTTCACCCCCAGGGACGGAGAAAGGCGCACTTGTTTGTTTACTGGCTGGGAGTGGGCGGGGACCTCGCGCGCACACTCCAGCCAGCCAGCACAGCAGGTGACTAATTGGATGTTAGGAACAAGCGTTCCTAAATCCAATTAGACGCGCCGATTGCGGACACAATGGAGACTGCTTCAAACAGAAGCAATCTCCATTGATAACAATAAAATGTAAACAAACGTGCAGCGCGCGATCGCGCGCCCCCGCGACCCGCGCGCGCACGCACACACCCCCGCTCTGCAGTGCAATGATTGGTTATGGGGACCCCAGTCCCCAATAACCAATCATATCACTGAAAAAAATCAATAGAAGCAGCGCTGCAAAGTACAAATCGCGCTGGTGCTTCAGGGGTGAAACCCCTCCGTTGTGAAGTGGTTAAAATTAATACATGCTACAGTAATTAAAACCCATGCATTTTATGTGCCCATTTGTCCCGCTTATTACACCATTTAAATTACGTCCCTATCACAATTTATGGCGCCGATATTTTATTTAGAAATAAAGGTTCATTTTTTCAATTTGCGTCGATCACTATTTACAAGCTTATAATTTTAAAAAATGTAATAAGATACTCTCTTGACATGTATATTTAAAAAGTTCAGACCCTTAGGTAACTATTTATGTAGTTTTTTTTTTTTAATTGTAATTTTTTTTATTATTTTTTTTAATACAAAAATGTATTTGGGTAATTTTAGTTTGGGAGGTAAATAGCCAATTTTAGATGTAAAATAATGTATTTTTTATTCAATACAGGTATGTGGGTGCAGTTTACTATTTGGCCACAAGACGGCCACATTCAAAAAGTTCCTAGATGCGAACGATGTCGCATCTAGGAACTAAAATGAAGAGAAGTTGTTTCCTGGGGGCAGAAATACCACGCTCTCTGATGAGAAAGCGTCGGTATTTCTGCCGGGGACTTGGATCGGTGAATGGGAATTATATTCCCATTCACTGATCGGGGGGGGGCAGCGGGAGGTAGCGGGGGGGGGCAGCGGGAGGTAGCGGGGGCGCGCGCGGGCGCGCGCCCGATCGCGCGCAACACACGGCTGCAGCACCACTGCCTATCTGGACGGATATATGCGTCCAGATATGGCGAAGTGGTTAATAATAGTATCGGATAATAATATTTTTTATAATTTTGATGTGAACGGATGTCCCTCTATGCTATCTCTAGTTATGCTAAAGAGGCAAACAACTAGCGAGGAACAATAACATCCCATTGGTTTAAGGCGTCACGTGATGCGGAATGACGCATAAGGGCGGGAGAAGATTTAGAATAGTGCTGGTGTAATGTCAGAATGGGCAGCCCCGCAGATTGGGCAGCGCTGTTGGTTCTGCGCATGCGGATGTAGTACGGGCGTGCTGCGTCATTCCCCCTTCGCTGCAGCATGAAGGGACTTAGGTAAAGAGCATAATTTTAGTGTTGCTCTGCTCCCCCCCTCGCCGCCGAATTAAAATGGTTGAGCGCAGCAAGAGCACATCCCCCCTCCCACCATCCTCTATCAGGCAATACAAGGATAACACACAATCAGCACCTCTCTAATTCAATGCAGAAAATGATGCGGAGGATAGGGGAGGGCAGTAGGAGGCTATTATGCTGATGACAGTGCTGGTGGTGGGCGGAGGCAGCAGCAGCATAAACACGGGCATGCGTACCACATTGTCACGTTCTGATGACGTGTAGCCCGATGCTCCAGTACGTGATGACGTTTCCCTTCAGAGTGCTGGGCTGCTCTCGGGCTGCCCATTCTGACATTACACCGGGAAAGCAAGTCGGAACTAGGCGGAGGGGATAAAACCTGGATGTCCACTGGGTTTGGCCACGCCCCTGATGAGTCATGCGACGTGACGAAACATGTTAGGTGTAGCCTGGCGGACTATCCCGGAAGCAGGATGCCAGTGTGCAGAGACTGAGCAATGAGAGCGAGACCTGCCTAATAGCCTACCCGGAGGTAACAGGCGAGAGCCTGTAAACTCTAAGACTGGCAATCCTTCTGCCACCTGTGAGTGCATTTTAATAATAAAATTCATGTTTTATGGAATCATGCTATGTGAGCGTTTCTTTATGAAGTATTTGTACTGAATATTCTATCTGCATTACAGGGGCGTAGCAATAGGGGGTGCAGAGGTTGCAACTGCATCGGGGCCCTTGGGCCAGAGGGGCTCTCCTGCAACCACAGTATTAGCTCTCTATTGGTCCTGTGCTCATAATAATCACTTTTATAGATACTTTAAATAGTAGTAATCATTAACAAACTGCTCCCCATTCCCTTCTTGCACCTCTTACACTGTAGTTGCCATTGGTTTGGGTGCGCCATATAAATTATGTATAGAGTGCTTGTGGGGCCCCAATGTAAAACTTGCATTGAGGCCTACAGCTCCTTAGCTACACCACTGCTGCCTTACTGACAACCCGACTGAGAAGACAGTACAGCACCTGGAGTGATCGAGAGGAATTAATTACGATTCATGACCAGTCTAACAGTGGTCACATTAGCTGAGTGAGTTCTCTCCCTCATGGGGTAATCAGCTGTGGAACTATAGAGGAGGCTGAGTGCTACTTATATACACACATTGTTGATATTGGCTTTTACCTGAAGCAGATATAGCGCACACACTCTGAAGACTTTCATTGGACTTGTGCTGCTTTTATATGACAAAAACTGGATGTGTTTATAATTGTATGAAGTGAACTGTGGGACAATTATAGTGCTATGGTTTGTGGCAATATTGGTGTGAAATTGTAGCGCTCAATGGGCCTGATTCACAAAGCTTTTCTATTAAATTATCTCACCTTATTTATTAACTCACATTTTATCTCTCCTTAAGTGACTTAACTCATGATTAACCTCTCCTTATCTAACTTAACTCATGGTTTAGCTCTCCTTATTTGACATAACTCATGGTTTAGCTCTCCTTATTTGACATAACTCATGGTTTAGCTCTCCTTATTTGACATAACTCATGGTTTAGCTCTCCTTATTTGACATAACTCATGGTTTAGCTCTCCTTATTTGACATAACTCATGGTTTAGCTCTCCTTATTTGACATAACTCATGGTTTAGCTCTCTGTGACAATGAATGCCACTACTCAGATGACTGATTATTGGTGATCTGCAGAACCACCAAAATTACAAACGCTATACTCGATTATGTGTGATCCGCAGAATCTCCAATAATACCAGTATAGCAAGAACGAGAGCAGAGCGTAAGTGTGTGTCTGGTGCCACCGTAACTCTAATGGTTTTACAGGACCTTACCACAGGAGTTGGTAAGGAACACTCAGGACACCAACAGAACAGACTAGACACAAGGCCCCCTAGTGGGGCTGGAAGGTACAGACAGATAAATACGGTTCTAACGGTCACCTGTGGAGCAGGTGATTCAGACCTTACTGCAGTCTCAGAGATACAAATAACACAGCTCTAATGGTCACCTGTGGAGCAAGTGATTCAGACCTTACTGCAGTCTCAGAGATACAATTAACACTGCTCTAATGGTCACCTGTGGAGCAGGTGATTCAGACCTTACTGCAGTCTCAGCAACAAGTTCCTTCCGTAGTCCGGACTCACCATGGGGAGGGGTCAGACAGGGAGAGGGAAGGACAGAACATGAGTGACACCAGAGAGAGGGTGTCACTAACAGGTCTGGCGTTCTGTAATGATCGGTGTAACACAGAGAGGGTCTGATTACCGGTGAACTGCAGTATCACCGGGAATGCAGAATATACCCGATTATTGGTGATCTGCAGTATCATCGATAATTAGATATATAAGCTAACCTCTAGACACCTGAGTAACGAGTGTTTGGTGCAACTGTAATGTTTTGAGGGCTGCACCTCAAGAGCAGGTACAGGGCAGCAAGGAGTACTGCGCAAGTACTAATTCCTTCCTAAGGCCTAGATTTCCCCGAGGGAGGAGTCAGGCTGAGCGCAGGAAGGACAGAGCGTGAGTGACACCAAAGGTAGTGTCACTAACGGATCTGGGAACTGCCTCTAACAGTAAGGTCAGTTCTCACGATCGGGCAAGCCAGGTCATAAACACACGGACAGATAAAGTACAGATTCAGAAGGCAGAGGCAGAGTCTAAAGTACAGGCAGGGTTCGGCAACAGGGTATCAGGAATATCGAGGTACAGAATCAGGAGGCAGATGCGGAGTCTAGAGGTGAACCGGGGTTCGGCAACAGAGTATCAGAATAGCAAGGTACAAGATCAGAGTTTCAGAAGAATGGTCAGACAGGAACACAGGTCATAACAGATAATCACAATCAAACTATTACTTTAAACTATCAACAGAATCTAGCTAAGTGTGGATCCCCGACTCCGGCCGGTTCTAGCACACTTTGGGATCTGACTATGGTCTGAGTACTGACACACAAGTGTACACGACGACAGACGAAGACAGAGTAACAACTCCAGGTTTAAATACTGACAGCAGATTCAAGCAGCCCCGCCCGAGGGGCTGAACCAACCTGCAAGGAAGATTGACAGGTGGAAGTCAGCTGACCACAAAGTCAGCTGATCTGTTTCCTCATCCCATAAAGGTCCTTTAGCTTCATGTAAAGGTCCTTTTGCTCCATGTGCAGGCGTGTGGACCCAAGCTGCTGCAACAGAGATCCCTGTCCCAGCTGAGTCGGGAAGCGACACCCGGGATGGCTTGGCCAGAAAGGTGACATCAGGTGTGAAAGCAGCTGCGCTGCTTTCCACCACAGAGGTAACGTTTAAGATCGTTACATTCTCCTTATTTGACATAACACATGGTTTAGCTCTCCTTATTTGACGTAACTCAGAGTTTAGCTCTCCTTATTTGACATAAATCATGGTTTAGCTCTCCTTATTTGACATTACTCACGGTTTAGCTCTCCTTATTTGACATAAATCATGGTTTAGCTCTCCTTATTTGACATAACTCATGGTTTAGCTCTCCTTATTTGACATAACTCATGGTTTAGCTCTCCTTATTGACATAACTCATGTTTTGGCTCTTCTTATCTATTTATAGCTCTCCTTATTTGTTTATCTCATGCATTAGCACTCCTTACAGTTAAGGTGAAAAATAAGTAACCTTTGTGAATCAACCCCTAATAAATATTTTGTCATTTGTAACTGATCACGTTATTCTAACTCGCTGCATGCAGACTTTGTATTAAAGTCTATGTTCAGTCCCCATTTCAGTTCACAGTCCTTATAATGCTTGCGCTATGCAACTGAACTGACCACCGTGAATCTAGCCTGAATATTACAATTTGTCCGTGATAGTGGTACTTTAACGTGGGATAAAACTCTGACATAACATTCACAAAAAATGTGTTTTCCTACTTTTTACTGCCCGTCTAGTTATCATATGCTATATTGCTTTTGTGCGCAAGTAATATTGTCTGTTTACGGTAGCAGGAAAAAAGGGCTCCAGCTGAGGGTGGACGAAAAGGGCGCCGTCATAGACTTTAATGCAATTATCATTAATACAGCGAAAAAAACAGAAAAAAGGGTGCCGTGATAAATATCGTTAACAACATTAGAACATTATAGTTTTTGAAGTATAAAAACACACGATTGGTTCGCACGATGGCCAGGGGCCCCGGACCTCTCTCACTGGCCGGGGCCCCAAGGCCAATGCGCGATACCTGGAGGGGAGTGCAGGTGGGCCTGGACCTCTCACACCCAGGCTCTGGACCTCTCACATCCAGAAAACCCACCAACACTGCCTCCATACTGAATGCTAAATTCGACACTTACAAGCAATAGAACACAGCAATACATGCATGCAGCTACATTTGAGTCGTCAGCAGGTGCTCGTCAGCCAATCAGGATGCACTGTCATACACCCTTTATAGTTTTTGTCATATTATTTTGTTTATATTTACAAATTTTATGTTATCAAAGATATTACTGTTACTATGTGTAAAAGGGTGTTTCTGCAGAGGGAGTGGTTAGGGTCAGGCACCACCAGGGGGAGTGGTTAGGGTTAGGCACCACCCAGGTTTAGTTTTAGGCAATAGGATTGCTCGTCGGATTCTGTGGAATGGAGATTTCCGCGATTCCAGTCGGAAATTGGCACTTCCGTTCCGGTGAGCCCTAATGGAAAAGCTATAGTAGTCATCGGAAATAGCAGAATATCTATGCGGAATTCCGTCGGAATTTAATCAGAAGCGTGTAAAAGCTGCATTAGCCAATCGGAAGGATTGGAAGGGATAGACCCATCACAGAAGCTTAAAACATGCTGATTTCTGCATTAAAAACTGAATTTCTGCACCAATTAGAGGCTTGACAAAACCCAATCAATCCTACGTTATCAACCAGCTCCTAGCTACCTATCATCAGCTATCCCACCCATTTTGTATATAAGAGAGGTGTGACAGTCACGAAAGCTTGTGGGTTTCAGTCTGGTGTTGGAGAGAGGAGAGACAGACCCATATTAGTTGTTTCAACATAAAACAATAGTCTTTTTAAAGACTGTATATAAAACAAAAGTCTTTTTAAAGACTGTGAGAGAGAATTAGATTGAGTGTGAGCTATTAGTAGTAGTAGCTAGGTGTATTTGTGAGAGCCATTCTACTTCAAATCCCTCTGCATGCCAGGCTGGAAGAGGGCTCCAGATCTCGGCAAGTGACCTCATCATTACCCTTGTTCACTGGCGTAACAATAGGGCCTGCAGCCCCTGCTCCACCGCATACTCCTCGCTCTAGCGTCTGACCTCACTTCCGGAAGTGACGTCACTTCCGGAAGTGCCAACAGATGCTAGAGCGGGGAGAATGCGGTGGAACGCACGGAAGGTATGTATCTGCCCGCCGCTGCCCACTGCCGACACTGTAACTTAAGCTGGAGGGGAGCGCAGAGGGGAGAGCCCCGAAGTGAGGGAGAGGGGGGGAACTTCTCCTCTTCCCACCGACTGTGGCCAAGGCTTTCCCCTCATGCTGCCACCCCTCCAGCCCCCACAAAACGGCCCCAAGCGGGACCCAGAGAGGGAGGGGGAGCCCGCTCTGAAATTCTGAAGAGAAGCCCGGTGGGGCCTAGTTACGTCCCTGCCCTTGTTAGTTTCCTCTGAATCACCAGTGTTCCAGCTTCAGGCCTCTGTGCCAGAAATGTTGCAGAGGAAGCGGATGCTCCCTGCAATTGATCCTTTTGTAGTAAAAAATAATGTGTTCCTGGCAAGGCTGTTGGACCAACAGCTGCTGCCCTACCAGTTTGTGGACTGTGCCCCCTTCTGCAGACTGATGAACAGTGTTGCTCCACAATGGCGGATCCCCAGTCACCATTATTTTGCCAGAAATGCTATCCCTGCCCTTCACCAGCACATTGTGGAGTGTGTCGGACGGTCTATGTCTACAGTATGTGTCGGTGGCAAGGTGCACTTCACTATGGATGGCTGGAGCAGCAGGAATGGGCAGGGAAAGTATCTAACTTTTACCACCCATTGGGTCACCCTCCATGGTGCTGCTGAGGAGGGTGCAAGATCTGGGGCATCTCAGCTGGTGGTGCCACCACATGAGTTGAAGGGGAGGCCTGTTCTACTTCCCTCTGCTACCTGTTCTGTCCAAGGCCAGTCCGCCAGTGCTGAGCCTCCCAGCAAGTGGTCCCACTCCTACACTGGTCTGCAGCACCATCGATACCAAGCAGTGCTGAAACTCGAATCCATGGACGAGAACAGGCAGACCGGATCTGTAATCCTTGCAGCCTTACAGGATCAGATTCGGCAGTGGCTTTTCCCCCCAAAACTGGAGACAGGTGTAGTGGTGTCTGATAATGGTGCCAACATGCTGGCCGCCATTTCTGAAGGTGGCTACACTCACTTACCTTGCTTGGCCCACGTCTTCAACCTTGCAGTCCAGACATTTTTACAAACTTTTGATGAGTTGAAGGACGATGTGGCCTCAGCACTAAAGTGTCAGCCCACATCCTTCGCTCCGCAACCTCTAACACCGCCTTGAAACTGCTGCAGCGCCGCCATAGCCTGCCGCAGCACAGGCTTATTTCTGATTGTCCGATGTGATGGAACTCCACCCTCCACATGCTGGAGAGGTTGTGAGAGCAGCGAATGGCGGTCAGGCTATACCTGTCTCAGACATCTTCCTCCAAAACAGGGCCACTAGACTACATTACTGGGGACCAACGGCAGCTGGTTGGAAAGGTATGCAAAGTCTTGGAGCCGTTTGTGCAGGCAACAAAATTGGTCAGTGAGGAGCACTGCAGCATATCAGGAGTGCTCCCTATTATCTTCATGCTGGACAAGGCTCTTGACAAAGTGCTCGAACAGGGTAATGAAGCCCTACTGAATAGTGGTCAGTCAAGTGGGGGAGTGAGTGAGCATGCTCAAGTCCTGGATGAGGAGGCAGAGCTTGTGAAAGCAGAAGAGCCCATTGTCCGGGGAGGAAGAAGATTCTGATGTGGAGCTGGAGCATGATGACAGTTTTGACAGCCAGGAAGAGGTGAGTAATGGCAGACATCTCTTCCCTATGGCTGCCCATATGCTCCAGTGCCTCCGTAAGGACCCCCGGATGAAAACTCTAAAATCAAGGCTCGACATGTGGGTGGCCACCATCTTAGATCCCCAGGGTGCAAGGGGAAAGTGCGTCAGTTCATACCCCCCTCCCAAGCAGACGCCAGGATGAGCCACATCTAGGTCCTATGGCCTATGACAACTCCTGCTGCTCCAAACAAAAATTGTAATGAATGCCGTGGAACCACCTCTAGGTCCCATGGCCTAAGACAACTCCTGCTGCTCCAAACAAAAATTGTAGTGACTGCCGTGGAACCACCTCTAGGTCCTATGGCCTACGACAACTACTGCTGCTCCAAACAAAAATTGTAATGACCGCCGTGGAACCACCTCTAGGTCCCATGGCCTACGACAACGCCTGCTGTTCCAAACAAAAATTGTGATGACCGCTGTGAAACCACCTCTAGGTCCCATGGCCTACGACAACTCCTGCTGCTCCAAAAAAAAATTGTAATCAGGATTGTGATTCAGCCACCACTAAAGCCAAAGTTATCAGCAGGACTGCCAGGGAACTGGTATTTGTTTAAAAGGAAACATCCATTAGGTTCCATTTAACATTGTGGAAATGGTTCCGCCGGAATGCGGAATTCCGCGGAATACCGCAGGGATCTGCTGGAATGTAGCGGAGACGGAATTTCGTTACCGCTGAATGCGGAATTACCGCAATATCGGAAATCGCCTGTTCCAGTCATCCCTATTAGGCAACACCGGGGGGGGGGGGGGGTGGTTAGGGTTAGGCACCACCGGGGGTCAGGGGGTTAGGGTTAGGCACCACCAGGGGGGAGGTTAGGGTTAGGCGCCACCAGGGGAGTGGTTAGTTTTAGGCACCGCCAGGTCACGGTTCTGTGTGAGAGTAGGGTTGGGTTAAGCTGTATTGTTGAATTACGTAACGATATTTAACGTTAATATATTTTCTTTATTGTTTCTTGTCTGTTTTTACAACGGCATTTATCGTTAACAAAGCTTGACAACAATGTTTATCGTTATCAGATTTCGTTAATAACCGGCGCCATTTCGTTATCAACTCGGGCTATCAACTTTTCACGGCGCCCTTATTTCAAGCACGCCTGTTTACAAATGACAAGTTACCAGGAGGGGCACATTGGACATTAGGGGGGAACCGTTGTCGCGTCCGCTGCTGGTCCCAATACCATTATCCGATCGACCACCAATCTACATGTTCAATCATGTTCGATCGAGCATGCACTTGGTGGCATTTTCATCCGATTTGATAATAACTATTGAATCGGATGGTTGCTCTTTTGATAGATGTATGGGTAGTTGGGTAAGGTTAACTGAGCTGTTCTGCTACAAATTTTTCTTTTTTTTTCTTGTGATAGTGGATTCTATGGTGTATAAAAAGCGTTTAGAGCAAAGAGGAAATGCTGAGTTTCATTTCACTTTAAGTGTGGAGTTTGTCTTTTATGTATTCCCTGACACCCCTCCCCTCCCCCCTCCCCCCTGCAGTCTTATATCAGCCAGGGCTGGGTGGGTTTTAGCATCAGAGACAAAGGACAGCAGACTGCAGGCACAGAGGAAAGAGATGAAGATGTACGTTGTGATAACAGCCGCCCTCCTCCTGCTCAGCTGTCACATAGGTAAGATCACATTCTCAGCATGCTGATGCACAAGGCTGGGGGATTGCGGATTAGGAATTGTGTAAAGGAATTCACTAGCAGCGGGCCTGATGCAGGGTGACATGCTGGAGGAAGGTGGGATGGGAGATTGATACAAGCCCTCTGTAATCAGCCAGTTTCCTTGTAGGTCACATCACTGGTGCAGGCAGTGCAGCAAATCTAAGCTAAGCTAATGGAAGACCTGTGATGGCTGTTTGTAGGGCATGCATGGAAATGATGTACAGAAAGCAGGGACAATTCTAGACTTCTTGCTGCCTGAGGCAAACTTGTGAGGATGCACCCCCATTTGGAATGATCGCACATCACCAAATCATTTTCACCACCAGTATAGGTAGGTAGGTAGCCAGGTATAGTTGCCCCAGTATAGGTAGCTAGTATAGTTGCCCCAAGTATAGGTAGTATAGTTGCCCCAGTATAGGTAGCTAGTATAGTTGCCCCAAATATAGGTAGTATAGTTGCCCCAGTATAAGTAGCTAGTATAGTTGCCCCAGTATAGGTAGTATAGTTGCCCCAGTATAGGTAGTGTAGTTGCCCCAGTATAAGTAGCTAATATAGTTGCCCCAGTATAAGTAGCTAGTATAGTTGCCCCAAGTATAGGTAGTATAGTTGCCCCAAGTATAGGTAGTATAGTTGCCCCAAGTATAGGTAGTATACTTGCCCCAGTATAGGTAGCTAGTATAGTTGCCCCAAGTATAGGTAGTATAGTTGCCCCAAGTATAGGTAGTATAGTTGCCCCAAGTATAGGTAGTATAGTTGCCCCAGTATATGTAGCTAGTATAGTTGCCCCAAATATAGGTAGTATAGTTGCCCCAGTATAAGTAGCTAGTATAGTTGCCCCAGTATAGGTAGTATAGTTGCCCCAAGTATAGGTAGTATAGTTGCCCCAAGTATAGGTAGTATAGTTGCCCCAAGTATAGGTAGTATACTTGCCCCAGTATAGGTAGCTAGTATAGTTGCCCCAAGTATAGGTAGTATAGTTGCCCCAAGTATAGGTAGTATAGTTGCCCCAAGTATAGGTAGTATACTTGCCCCAGTATAGGTAGCTAGTATAGTTGCCCCAAGTATAGGTAGTATAGTTGCCCCAGTATAGGTAGCTAGTATAGTTGCCCCAAGTATAGGTAGTATAGTTGCCCCAGTATAGGTAGCTAGTATAATTGCCCCAAGTATAGGTCGTATAGTTGCCCCAGTATAGGTAGCTAGTATAGTTGCCCCAAGTATAGGTAGTATAGTTGCCCCAGTATAGGTAGCTAGTATAGTTGCCCCAAGTATAGGTAGTATACTTGCTCCAGTATAGAAAGGAATACCGAGGTGAAAATACATTGATGTGACAGACGTGTATGTACAGTGGCAAGCATATAAATAACTAAGCTGTGTTCCTTTTTTTTTTTGTTTCTCCACTGGAATGAATTAACTTTCAGCTTTGCAGTGACAGTTTCTCTCCAGTCAGGGACCTAGTCTGACTGTAAAGCAACCCTTACTGAAAAGGAATTGCAGCCATAATACTCTTTCCTGCCAGAGTATAGCTTCTAAGAGCAGAGAAGAGATTAAAAAGGGTCTGTAGCTCATAGATTTTAGCTCTGACATACTTCAAAGACTGTGTCACTGAGACAATGGAATATTACAAACTTAAAAACTAAATTTAAAGAGAATCTGTACTCTAAAATTCTTACAATAAAAAGCATACCATTCTATTTATTATGTTCTCCTGGGCCCATCTTTGCTGTTTCTGCCACTCCCTGCTGAGATCCTGGCTTGCAATTGCCAGTTTTAGCCAGTGTTTACAAACAAAAAAACATGGCTGCTAACCAGCATGTGATAGGCTGAGAGAAGCTCAGTCTGTGACTCATACAGAGCCTGCAGGGGGCGTGGAGAGGGTGTGCATAACTTCTATCCTATCACAGCAGAGTAGCACATTCCTGCCTGAGCCGACAAAACCGGCAAAGGAAAGAAGATTGGATTAGATAACAGAGATAATACAGCCACTGTGCAACTAGGAAAGGCTGCAGTAATCCAGACCACATTAGAACAGGTAAAGGAACTTATAGAATAGAAGAAATAAGGCTGAAAATGTTGTTACAGAGTCTCTTTAAACATAAAATAGTAGGAGGAGAGGCATCAATGTTTCTCTCATCAGTTTATTTTCACCTTGGTATTCTTTTAAAAGGTATCTTAAGTGTAATTTAAGGTATTAAAGCTAATGTCAATTTAAAATGGAAAAAACAACAACAGATACAGTGGCTTGCAAAAGTATTCGGCCCCCTTGAAGTTTACCACATTTTGTCAGATTACTGCCACAAACATGAATCAATTTTATTGGAATTCCACGTGACAGACCAATACAAAGTGGTGTACACGTGAGAAGTGGAACGGAAATCATACACGATTCCAAACATTTTTTACAAATCAATAACTGCAAAGTGGGGTGTGCGTAATTATTCAGCCCCCTGAGTCAATACTTTGTAGAACCACCTTTTGCTGCAATTACAGCTGCCAGTCTTTTAGGGTATGTCTCTACCAGCTTTGCACATCCAGAGACTGAAATCCTTGCCCATTCTTCTTTGCAAAACAGCTCCAGCTCAGTCAGATTAGATGAACAGTGTTTGTGAACAGCAGTTTTCAGATCTTGCCACAGATTCTCGATTGGATTTAGATCTAGACTGTGACTAGGCCATTCTAACACATGGATTTGTTTTGTTTTAAACCATTCCATTGTTGCCCTGGCTTTATGTTTAGGGTCGTTGTCCTGCTGGAAGGTGAACCTCCGCCCCAGTCTCAAGTCTTTTGCAGACTCCAAGAGGTTTTCTTCCAAGATTGCCCTGTATTTGGCTCCATCCATCTTCCCATCAACTCTGACCAGCTTCCCTGTCCCTGCTGAAGAGAAGCGCCCCCAGAGCAAGATGCTGCCACCACCATATTTGACAGTGGGGATGAAGTGTTCAGAGTGATGTGCAGTGTTAGTTTTTCGCCACACATAGCGTTTTGCATTTTGGCCAAAAAGTTCAGTTTTGGTCTCATCTGACCAGAGCACCTTCTTCCTCATGTTTGCTGTGTCCCCACATGGCTTGTGGCAAACTGCAAATGGGACTTCTTATGCTTTTCTGTTAACAATGGCTTTCTTCTTGCCACTCTTCCATAAAGGCCAACTTTGTACAGTGCACAACTAATAGTTGTCCTATGGACAGATTCCCCCACCTGAGCTGTAGATCTCTGCAGCTCGTCCAGAGTCACCATGGGCCTTTTGACTGCATTTCTGATCAGCACTCTCCTTGTTCAGCCTGTGAGTTTATGTTGACGGCCTTGTCTTGGTAGGTTTACAGTTCTGCCATACTCCTTCCATTTCTGAATGATCATTTGAACAGTGCTCCATGGGATGTTCAAGGCTTTGGAAATCTTTTTGTAACCTAAGCCTGCTTTAAATTTCTCAATACATTTTTCCCTGACCTGTCTGGTGTGTTCTTTGGACTTCATGGTGTTGTTGCTCCCAATATTCTCTTAGACAACCTCTGAGGCCCTCACAGAGCAGCTGTATTTGTAGTGACATTAGATTACACACAGGTGCACTCTATTTAGTCATTAGCACTCATCAGGCAATGTCTATAGGCAACTGACTGCACTCAGATCAAAGGGGGCTGAATAATTACGCACACACACCACTTTGCAGTTATTGATTTGTAAAAAATGTTTTGAATGATGTATGATTTTCGTTCCACTTCTCACGTGTACACCAATTTGTATTGGTGTTTCATGTGGAATTCCAATAAAATTGATTCATGTTTGTGGCAGTAATGTGGCAAAATGCGGAAAACTTCAAGAGGGCTGAATACTTTTGCAAGCCACTGTACTTACCTAAGGAGAGGGAAGGCTCTGGGTCCTTTAGAGCAGGGGTCCCCAACCACCGGGCCGCGGCCCACTGCCGGTCCGTTGGCAGTTTCCAGCCGGGCCGCGGCAGGTGTGTCCTCTCGCCCGTCCCCCATCCCCCGCGGCCGCCGTTCATGTTACCTTATGAGCGAGCGGCCGCTTCCGGATTCCCCCAGTCGCCTCTCTCCTTCATGCAGCATCTCCGCTAACGGCGCGTCTTGCGGAGGAGGGAAGGAGGCGGAGCAGCGGTTGCCATGGTAGCGGCGAAGCATATCGCCGCTACAGGAAGCCGCTGCCCCGCCTCCTTCCCTCCTCCGCAAGACGCGCTGCTGGTATCGGAGATGAGGCATGAAGGAGAGCGGCGCCTGGGGGAATCCGAAAGCGGCCGCCCGCTCGCTCATAAGGTAACATGAGCGGGGGCACCACCTATCCATACTAGGGCACCTTACTGGGCACATACTAGCCACACTGGGCACTATACTAGCCACGCTGGGCACTATACTAGCCACGCTGGGCACTATACTAGCCACACTGGGCACCATACTAGACACGCTGGGCACTATACTAGCCATGCTGGGCACTATACTAGCTATGCTGGGCACTATACTAGCCACGCTGGGCACTATACTAGCCACGCTGGGCACTATACTAGCCACGCTGGGCACTATACTAGCCACGCTGGGCACTATACTAGCCATGCTGGGCACTATACTAGCCACGCTGGGCACTATACTAGCCACGCTGGGCACTATACTAGCCACGCTGGGCACTATACTAGCCACGCTGGGCACTATACTAGCCACGCTGGGCACTATACTAGCCATGCTGGGCACTATACTAGCCATGCTGGGCACTATACTAGCCACGCTGGGCACTATACTAGCCACGCTGGGCACTATACTAGCCATGCTGGGCACTATACTAGCCATGCTGGGCACTATACTAGCCATGCTGGGCACTATACTAGCTATGCTGGGCACTATACTAGCCACGCTGGGCACTATACTAGCTATGCTGGGCACTATAAAAGCCACACTGGGGTACTGTACCAGCCATGCTGGGCACTATACTAGCCATGCTGGGCACTATACTAGCCATGCTGGGCACTATACTAGCTATACGGGCACTATACTAGCTATACTGGGCACTTTACTAGCTGTACCGGGGCACTACCTACCCATACTGGACACTACCTACCCATACTGGGACTATACTAGCTATACTGGTCACTATACTAGCTATACTGGGGCACTATACTGGGATAACTATACTAGCCATACTGGGGCAACTAAACTACCTATACTTGGGCAACTATGCTAGCAATGCAGCTGCACCCCAGAACCCCCCCCCCCCCCGTAACCCGCTGCACTATTCACTAGGTCGCGCACCCCACTCATCACCCCATAACACACCCTCCCCCCCCCCCCCCTGGTCCCCGGCGAAAAATTTGGTCAGAAAGCGGGCCCTGGGACGGAAAAGGTTGGGGACCCCTGCTTTAGAGCCTTCCTGTTCCTCTCACAGTCCCTCGTTCCAGCGATGTCACCCCTGTTTGAACTCCTTGCCACAAGAGGCTTTGAAAGTGTTTGCGAGCCTGAGTGCTCCCAAAAACGAGCCGCTCCATACTGCGCATGCGTGAGAGAGCGTGCTTGCACAGGCGTAATGTGGAGCCACCAGTCTTCGGGAACACTCAAACTCCTAAAGACCTCCAAAGCCTCCCACAACAGCACAGAGCAGTCGGAGACTGCTACCGAGGGTTACAGCGATGGACCGAGGGGACCAAGGAACGAGAAGCCTCTATAGGACCCGGAGCCTTCCCCCTCCTTAGGTATCTGATTTTTTTTTTTAAATTTACTTGACATTTACTTTAATGATTAAACCGAGCATGGCCCTACTTCCTGCTTTCATGGAAGCAGACATATTTGTTAATATCCAGTGTTTACAAATTAGCTGCTCTGCCATGGGAGAGGAGATTCTTGAGCTGACACAGCTGAGAGATCAAATTACTGTGGTGATTAGTCAGGGGGAATTAGACAGGCTAAACTCTCTAAATACATACAGGGTGCATTCCTCTATGTGTTCCTTCTGTCCTGTGCAAGAGTGCAGGTCCACTTACAGCTGAATTATCGCAAATACCTTCTCTTTTAAGAAGGCAACATTACATTTAGCTTTGCTTTTTGATAGAGGACTTTTTGGTCTTTATACCTTCAAGGTGATACGGCAGGAAAAAATGGTGCCGGCGGCTAGTGGACGAAAAGGACACTGCCATAGGCTCTAATGCAATTATTGTTAATACGGCGAAAAATGCAGTAGAAAGGGTGCCCAATAAATATTGTTATGTTAACAACATTAGAACGTTAAAGTTTTTGAAGTATGTTATCGTTTTAGCAACTTGCAACGTTATAGTTTTTGTTATATAATTTTGTTTGTATGTACAGATTTTACGCTATCAAAGATATTATCGCTTCTATGTGTAAAAGGGTGTTTCTGCAGGGGGAGTGTTTAGGGTTAGGCACCATCGTGGGTGTGTGGTTAGGATTAGGCACCACCAGGGGGAGTGGTTAGGGTTAGGTATCACCAGGGGGGTGGTTAGGGTTAGGCACCACCCAGGGGGCAGTTAGGTTTAGGCAACCCTGGGGGTGGTGGTTAGAGTTAGGCACCACCAGGGGGGTGGTAAGGGTTCGGTATCACCGGGTGGGGGGGTGCATAGGGTTAGTCACCACTGAGGGGATGGTTAGGGTTAGGCACCACCACGGGGGTGGTTAGGGTTAGGCACCACTGAGGGGATGGTTAGGATTAGACACCACCAAGGGGGTGGTTAGGGTTAGGCACCCTCGGGGGGGGGGGGGGTAATTAGGGTTAGGCGCCACCAGGGGAGTGCTTCGTTTTAGGCACCACCAGGGGAGGGTTCTGTGTGAAAAGAGGGGTTGGATTACTGTATTGTTGAATTACGTTACGATTTTTAATGTTAATATATTTTCGTTATGAACTCCCGTCTGTTTTAGAACCGTATTTATTAACCAATTTCATTAACAATGTTTATCGTTACTGTGATTTCGTTATCCACCGCTGCCATTTAATTATCCAGCCGGGCCCTTTTTTCATGCCTGCATCTGTGCATTCCTTTTCCAGTCAGGAAGTAAGCAGTATTTTTTGCCAAGCTAGGAAGACACTGATAGAAGTGACTGGATAGAGGTATTCAGTGCAGTGTCATCCTCACCAGAGCAGTACAGCTACACTGAGTGAAGATGCCAGCCCAGATACTCTGTTTCTCCTGCTCCTTATCAAGTACGCATCACACAGAGAGCTTATTGCCACACAGTGCTTATATTGTCCGGGGGATTCCAGCATAGCCGTAACCATCTGACTTCATCCATCTAGAAATTCTTTAACATGGTTAAGTAGGTGCTTAAGTGGCATAAAACAGGTCAAATGAATAATGAATAATGCAATTCTCAGCAGCCAGCCAGGTTCATTTATAGCGGCCGTACATGGCTCACTTAAAGCACAAATGAAGTCATATAAAAAAAAGCTGCTCAGCATGCAGCAAGGTCTCTGCAATAACAACACTAAGGCTGGGTGCACACATAGAAGAAACGCTAGCGTTGCGTAATACGCTGTGTTTTATGCAGCAATGCATAGAGCTGCAATATACAGTATGCGTTTCAAGAACGCTGGTTTTGATAGCTGCCAAAATGCACATAATGAAAGTTATGCGTTTTTGATGTATTTTTTTATGCGTTTTAAAAATAAATTAATAAAGATTTAAAAACATTGCGTGCGTATTTCCGCATAGTCGTAGTACCGCCATTCGAATTTTCGCCCGCTACGCGTAGTTGACGTATGTATTGCGAAGTCAACTACGCGTGCGGTAACTGCGTCTATACGGATCATTGGGCATGCGCAGAAATATTATTGCCCTTCTATACGTATACAATTCCGCATTGGAAGGTGGAATGTACGCATATATTAGTTCACCCATGTGCATATTTAGCGGATTATTGCGGAAATTCTTCCGCATAAGGGCATTAGTGTCCGCATACACTACGCTTCGCACTACGCGCAGCTTCCGTATTTTAACGCGTAGTCTACAAAATGCAAACATAGCGAAGTTTCTGATTTCGAAACTGTAGTTTGCAAGGCGTAATTGCGTGGAACTACGCGTAGTTCCAGCGTACCGAAGTTGGCTGACTACGACCATCCCTATTTCTGATGTGTTTCCGCTACCTGTTGTCTTCCTAGGGATTTGCATAAATGTAAATTTAAAAACGCATAAGCGTTTTACATAAGCGAACCGCAAAGGCATTAAAACACATGCAAAACGCATGAAAAAAGCATCTGCGTTAAAAAACCGCAAACGCACCAAAAACGCATTGAAAATGCATTACACGTACCTGCATAAAAATGCTCCTTATTCACGCTATGTCATATGTGAACCCAGCCTTAAGCCCCACTAAAGCAATGGTTTCTAAATACTGTAGACCTGTAGGGCCCATTCACACTGGGACGATTCGCGGGCGTTTATTGCGGATCGCCAGCAATCGCTGGCTCTTCTAAAAGCACTAGTGTAATGTAAAGTATATGGCAGTGACCTCACTGCCGCGATTCCTAGCGCTTCGTGGCGTACGCGGTGCAAGCAGTGTTTTTTAAGATTTTGGAGCGATTGCAATGTAAAAAAAAGCTAATCACGATCGCCCAAAAATGTACAGTAAAAAATGTGCGTTAACCAGCAAAATCGCTGCTGCAGAACGCTAGCAATAAACACGTTTCCCAGTGTGAATGGGTTTGTAGAATGGTCACTCCACCAGTTCACATGTTCCATATACAAGGGGCTTGATTCACAAAGCGGTGCTAACCCAGTTAGAGACTTTAGGCGTGATAACCATTGCATCACGCTGGTGAAAAGCCAGTTTAGGTGTGATAAGTTTAGGCGTGATAAGTTTAGGCATGATAAGTTTAGATAAGTTTAGATCGCGCACAAAGTCTTGCACGCAAAGCAGCGCCATTAAACTCTATGCGAAGTGCACTAGACTTTGCTAGCGCAAAACTTTTGATCAGCTGTGCACTGCGGTGCTAACCCAGTTGGTGCTTAAACCTATCGTGCCTAAACTTATGACGCCTAAACTTATCACGCCTAAACTTATCACGCCTAAACTTATCACGCCTAAACTTATCACACCTAAACTTATCACACCTAAACTTATCACACCTAAACTTATCACACCTAAACTTATCACGCCTGGGGCTTGATTCACAAAGTGGTGCTAACTGTTAGCACGCCTGTGAAAACCCCCTTAGCACGTCTAAACGAGCTTTTCGCGCGCAAAACTTTATGCGCGCAAAACTTTATGCGCATAAAACTTTACGCGCGCACTGCACAGAGCGCAGTGCGCTCCGCACTAAGTGCCCATTAAAGCCTATGGGACTTAGCGCGCGCATAGGACTTTGCGCGCGTAAAACTTTGCGCGCAAAACTTTGATCGCGATCTGATTGAGAAATCCAGTGCTAACCTACTTAGCACCCTGGTTAGCACGTCTAAAGACTTTAGACATGCTAAGTAGGTTAGCACCGCTTTGTGAATTAAGCCCCTAAACTTATCACGCCTAAACTTATCATGCCTAAACTTATCACGCCTAAACTTATCACGCCTAAACTTATCACGCCTAAACTTATCACGCCTAAACTTATCACGCCTAAACTTATCACACCTAAACTTATCACACCTAAACTTATCACACCTAAACTTATCATGCCTAAACTGAGTTTAGGTATGATAAAGGGCTTTTCACCAGCGTGCTAACTGTTAGCACCGCTTTGTGAATCAGGCCCAAGGAGTTCTAAATTTAAAGAAAACCCGAGTTGTGCAAAAAATAAAAATTAGATACTTACTAAAGTAGATAGTCCAGTGGCATCCCATCCCATCGCCTTCTTAGTCACACCGTTGCCCCACATGGATCCTCTGAACATATCCTACAAGAGCTTGTCTGATGTAGTCTTGTGGCTTCACTCCCCTTCGTGTAAAAGTACTGCGCATATCTGTATACCCGGTAGTCCCGGCCAACCACAGTGGGTCGAGGAGGGCATTGGGAATCTCCCTCTTCTGAGATAAGTATTTTACTTTTCCTTGACAGCTCAAGTTTGCTTTAAAGTGAGATCGTCAGCCACAAAATGAAATTCCATTTACCAACTGCTCTGTGTTTATTATTTAGTCTACATGCAGTCTGCATTCCATGCATTCCAATATAATCATAAATGTTTCTGCTGTAATAAATCTTACAATCAGAATCAGTCAGCCTGGCTCTATTCTGGTACATTGACGGGGAGAGGGAAGCTTGTAATCTCCCCTCCCATACTCCTGCTCCCAATTTATTGGCTGATGGCAGTTCAGTGTGACATGAGGCTGGAAAGGGAAATACACCTCACCCTTCTACAGAAGCTGCGGAAATACGATCTATGCTGGGCTCACATGTGTTTACAAAGCAAGCTAGATATGACAGTACAGTTTCTAGGAGAAACAAAAGAGTAAAATGACATCACGATTGGCTTCAGTCAGAGGCAGTAAAGATGGAAAATGTTCGGAAAAGTTGTCTCTTTATTTACTGTATAAAATTCACTGAAATAGACAGTATATTATTATTATACATGCAATAACATCTGTTATGTAAGTAGAACAAGTATTTTTACAATTATGTGTGTGATTTTTTTCCTGGGATGGTATGGTTGTCCCTGCTGCCTTAAAGAGTCCGAGTAGAGGTAAACCGCCGTATCCCCGCAGCAAACCGAGGGGTTTATACCCCTCAAATCCCGGGGCAAACATCCATGACTTTGCTGCTCGGGGAGGCAGAGCTTAGCTCTGCCTCCATGCGCGTCAATTGCTGCACGGATCTCCGCCTCTCCCCGCCCCTCCCCGTGAAGAAAGATTAAGTGGAGCGGGGAGAGGCAGCGATTGACATCAGTAGAGGCAGAGCTACAGCAGAAAGCTCCGCCTCTTTCAGGAAGCTCTCCCTGGATTTTCCCCCTGGGATTTGGGGGATCTAAAGCCCTCTTTTTGCCACGTGGATGCGGCGGTTTACCTCTATTGAGAATCCTGAAGCGATCTACGAACTAGCAAACTACGAGGTAAAAATAGCAATTTTTATTCGCTTCAGTCTCTCTTTAAGCCATGGTTGTGTTACAAGAGTGGTTTATGTAAATCAAATGCATAAATTAAACACTGGATTCTGCTGGTAATAATCACCTCTGTATGTGCTTTGAATAGTGTTATTCATTAACAAACTGGTTCCCTTCCCTGCTTATACCCCTGTGACATTGATGATGTCCTTGGCAGGTTTTGGTGCCCCAAACCAATTGTCATGTATAGGGTGCTTGATTTAAAGGAAATCTAAGCTAAAAAAAAATGAGTTAAATCCAGTACATATATTGATCCGCAATGGTATCCAGTGCAGGGCTGCTTCTTCCGTTTCTGGTCGCAAGCTTCCGTCTCTCTGCAATTCGTCCCATACTAGTCCTCAACCACTTGTGGTCAGGACTTTGAACCAGATATACTAGCTTTCGAATATGTGCAGTTGGATCCTGGACGCAGCTCTGGCTATGCTTCTGGCAGCTTTCTTATTGCGGCGCATGCTCACAGCACAGCACGTGAAGACAGGAGCGTGGCCAAAGTGCCATCCAGGATCCAACAGCGCATGTACAAAAGCTAATATATCCAGTTGAAAGGAGGATCCTGTCTTACCCCACCTTTCTGTTCCAGTGCTGGGATCCCAGAGGCGAGGCAGCACTGCACCTGGGCAGTAGCATTTACCCAGAGGCGTATCTAAGGAAAACCTGCGGATAATACTGAAATCCTCCCCAGGTGCAACATCTAAAACATATAAGGTCTAATTTCAGTTGAATTGGTTATATTCAAGTTGAAGTGAAGCATGGCCTGTAAGAAAGAATGATGATTGGAAATTGGTCATCCTGTACATATCCCCAAATAAAAATTAGGCAGCTTGTTCCGCCAAATAATGTAACCAGGCAGCACAATCTCCCAGATAAAAAGTAGAATCCATATGGAGAATGCTAAGGATGCTATGAAGCAGCCCCCCCCCCCCCCCCAGTATGAGGTGCCCATGGCACATGCCATGCCTGCACCCCTGAAGATCCGCCTCTGCGGAAAAAGCCGAGTCCGATCGGGTCCGTGCTACTGCGCAGGGGTGAGCCGTTGGCAGTTTTCTGGAGAACACAGTGCTGGAATTGGGCAGTAGAGGAGGACAGGTAAGCCCCAAAGGCTGTCTACAGGTACACTTTAAACTAGCCATACACCAATCAACCGTGGCACCAATTGGTTCACATTCAACTTTACCACCAAGATTGTGGGCCGATAGCTGCAAAAAACACCTATACCAATTGTGGGATGAAGCCCACAGGTCGATCGCGGGACAACCACGGTGCAGTGGTTAACCACAATTTCTGCCCAATTAGACGTTTTTGTCTAATATATCGTCTAAGTGGACATAAATATTGTATAGTGTATGGGTAGATTTACAAGATCGGGTGTGTTGAACTAGCTTTTGCAGAACAACTGAGAAGAAAGCGCAGCAGGGCTTGCAGACTTGTCTCCTGGCAGCTGTTACGTAAACTGATCTTGTAACAAAGGAGTGGCGGTATGAGCAGGGCTGGGCTGCATTGCTCATACTTCAATGGTGGACTCTCCAAGTATGCCGCTAGCATCTGGTGCTCACACTAGATTCATACCAGGCAATACAGCACATTTCTTATGACAAATGCACATTCAACTGGAAACGCATGTAGGCACTAAGTCAGAATAATTCCCTCATTTAAAGTGCTGAAATGAGAACTTGCAGTTTTCAGTGTGGCCAATCCTAGATATAATAATCTAAAATTACAAGCAGTATAGTTAAAGTGTGCCCAAGGCGACAGTTGACATGATGAGATACACATGTGTATGTACAGTACAAAACATATTAATAACCAGGCTGTTTTACTTAATTTATTTTGCTGCCTGAAAGAGTTAATTTTTAGGCATGGAAGTGACAGCTTCTGTCTTGTCGGTACCTTGTCAGGAATATATTAAACATCACTGATAAGCAAATTACAGCCATAAAAGTTTTCCTGGCAGAATACAACTTCTGAGAGCGGAGGGAGATAGAAAAAAGGTCAATAGTTCATGTATTTTTACTCAGGCTCGTTACACACCAAAAGCGTGCAGGAGAACGGCTCCTGCACGCGTTGCGGCATGTCGTCAGGAAACTCCGGTGCGATGCTGAGTAGCGGCGGTGGTAGTTAATTACCCCGAAGGGGAAACGGCGATTCCCGACGATAAAATGCGCCGGGACGCGTCGTACCGCAACGTATCGAAACGCAGCGTCGGGTGTGAAAGGTAAAAGGAAAGTCTATGGACTTTCCTTTTACCTTGGTTAACGCAAAGTATAGACTTTCCGTTAAAACGCCAGAAGTGGGCTCTGGTGTGAAAGAGCCCTCAGGGACACTTAATAGGCTGCCACTGAGCAGAGATAACAAAACATTCAATCTACATTGCAAATGTTTAAATATAAAATACAACCATGGAATATATTTTAAAAAAGGGTCATTTTAGGGGTATGAGGGAGAGATCATTTATCCTTAGCAAATGAGGGAGAGATCATCTATCCTTAGCAAATGAGGGAGATATCATCTATCCTTAGATGATCTCTCCCTTATTTGCCATATTCTATTTTGTATTTCGTTAATTCATATTTGCATGTTTTATGTTTCCCAGTCCCATCCAGGTGTGTACATGCACCATCAGGCTTTTCATCTACTCTATAGTCACCATTTATGGGCATCAGGTAACTGGGCTGTGGCTATCTATTCTTTACTCTATAGCAGGGTTCTCTCCACTGCTACTTTGGATAGTGTATCAGGTTACTAAGTTGTGGATTTTATCCATGACTTTGACTTTGCTATCGCTTTGTTTTGATCCAATGGCACTTTGTATAGTGATGGCTGTAACTGTTGGGTCCAAATTTGGGTGCCTGTTATTTTTGGCTGATTTAATTATTGATTTTATTTTCTGTATTTCCGTTTTTATGACGGTTTCCGTGCTTCTTTTTTACGCATTCACTTCCGTATTATGCGGACATTGTTACGCATTATAGGACATAATTGCGGTCCTTTACGCGCTCCGCTACCGTGAAAGCGGATATGATGCCACTAGTGTACCTTCTGCTTTAAGTCGGAAGTTCATCCTTAATGTAGACATGTTTAGAATATTCAAATTCGGAACCTTGTTCTGAATTCTTCCGATCAGAGTATAAGCCTTCATACATGCGCACCATGGCAGGGGGTGTTAACCAGGGCCGGCACTACCATAGAGGAAAAGAGGGCAATTGCCCCGACCTCTACAGGGGCCCCGCGCCGCGGACCCTGCCAAATGTTTTTTGCTCTGCTCCCTGGGAGCCCCTGTGTGAGTATCTGCAGCAGCAATTACTCACCTGTCTCGGCGGGCGGCAGCGGTACAGTCCGGGCATTCTTGCCACGCAGTCCTCCTCCTTCTCTATGTCCCAGCAGAGGATCAGAAGGACAGCCAGGCAATATGCATTATTTAAAGTGTTACTGTCAGGCATAAAATAAAATTAATTCTTTATTTTTATCTGGTAAACAAGTAATAAGGATTCTAATCAGGCAATCCAAAAGTTAAAATCTCTATTACTTTTCTTGTTTATAAATGATCATTCCCCAGTTTACCTGACTCTTATTTAGTACGTTGCCGCAAAAATAGAGTTGCAGGGCATGCTGGGTTGTCCTTTTTTGCTTCTGTACATTAGTTAAGTCTGAGGGGAAATAAAGAAGCAAAAAAAGACAACCCAGCATGCCTTGCAAGATCCTTTGTGCGGCAATGTACCAAATAAGAGTCAGGTAAACTAGGGAATAATCATTTATAAACAAGAAAAGTAATAGAGATTTTAACTTTTGGATTGCCTGGTTAGCATCCTTATTACTTGTTTACTAGATAAAAATAAAGAATTGATGTTTTATTTTATGCCCGACAGTTACACTTTAAAGCAGGGGGATTAGCCATACTGCCAGGGAGGGAAAAAAACACATATATAAGTAGATAAATACTTGATCTACTTACATAACATATGTATTGTACTGTCCACATTCTCATTTCAGTGAATTTTAAATAGTAAATGAAGAGAATTCTGTTCCTTGTGGGAACCATTTCTTTTGCTTACAGTTTGAAGCTAAATCCTGATGTCATCTCTGCCCTTTACTTTTTTTCTTTTTTCCTCCAATCACAGAGTCACCTCAGCCTTGCTTGTAAACACAAGTGAGCAGCGGATCATGTTTCAGCTAGGCAGAAGTCTGCTCAGCCAATCAGTGAGATGCAGGAAGGTTGTACGGCTCTGCAGTGAGCCCTTAAAGCTGCAGTGGCCTAATTTGTAATAAATATCCTGGTCACTAGGGTAGTTTAAGCTTGTGGTCCTTAAAGGAATACTATCGATTCACATATTTTTTTCAATTGACACAGGAATTGTTTGGGAAGTGCTGCTAAGTACTGGTGTATACATTTTAGTAGCAACTTCTTTGTTTACTGTTAGCAAAATACTTTCAAACTTTACTGACGCCAAAACTGACACTGACTGAGCCATGAGGAGAGGGGAAATTCCCCTCACACTTGATCAGTTAACTCTATGTGTAGCTCTGTGTGTGACAGAGAGAGACAGGACACAGGAGCTGCAGCTGTTGGGAGCTCTGTTTCTGACTGAAGTGTCTGAAGAGAGCAGATGAAATGTAACTAATTGTCACAGCTTTTCATACTGTTTTTGCTTTCAGAGTTTGATATGTTTGATATTTGCTTTCTGTAGTCTGATATGCAACTCTGGCTGTGCATTGAAGCAGACACCCCTTCTGCAATTGATTTGTCCCAATATAGCTAAATCCTACCCTCAATAAATTGCAGTTTTTGCCTCTGATATTTAACATGAAAAGTAGGAAAATGTTTACACAGCTACTTAGACATTATTTGCACACTGTCATTTTAGAACACTTGGGTATCGATAGTATTCCTTTAAGTGGTTAAGATAAAATGGGGCCCTAGGCAAGATAGCAGTTTTGGTGGAGGGTGGCATACACCAGGCCCCTAGACTCTCTTCAGTTGCTAGGAACATGCCTAGGATTGCCCTGTGTATGATCTGGCTCTGCCGCCCAGCATATCTGTCAGCTGGGCTATATCATTTACCCTTGTATGTGTCCTTCTGTGATGATCTGGATTCCTGCCAGATACACCCCTGTGTCTCCTTCATGTCTTATTGCTTCAGGGTGTGGATTAATGCATTTAAGATGTACAGAACATAATTTGTCTTCCCAGCATTTATGACATCTCATCCACTTAATGGCATTATTGATTATTAGGACTTTTTGCCCAGGCTACATTACAGACATGATGTAAATCACCAGCTTCTATACATGTCGGACATAAGGATGACCTCTTATCATTTCACACTGAGCAGACTTGCAGGCGGGTCCATGTTCTATAGTAATCTGTACTGTCGCTGTATTGTCTACTGTAAACCCTTTGATAGGATTGTATACATTTTCAGTGTAAAGATGACATTGAAAGAGGTCAAAGAGGCTTAAAGGAAACGTTAAGGAGCTGTCCACCATGCTATCTCAGAGAAAAAAACACATATATAGTAGATAAATACTTGCTCTACCTACATAACATATGTATTACACTGTACACGTTTTGATTTTAGTGATTTTTCTACAGTAAAAAAAGAGAAAATCCTTCTTAGCATTTAACATTTTAACTGTGGCTATTTTGAAGCCAACCCTGATGTCATTTCCTCCCTTAGGGCTTGTTCCCACTACAAGAGCTTTTTAAGCGCTGGGATTTTGAAAAGCTCTGGATAGTGCTATGTTATGGGTTTTTTTTAAAAAAATCACATCGCTCCAGTGTGAACAAACACATCGGATAACATCATCAAGAGCTTTTAAAATCACAAAGTGCTTAGAAAAGCACTTTGTCTCAGCATGAGATATATTGGCCAATCAGAGAGGAACAGAGGTGTGGGAGGGGAAAACAGGAGGGAAAGAAGCTTCAGCCAATCAGGCTGCATTAAAGAGACTCTGAAGCGAGTCTAAATTCTCTTTTTTAACCTGTAGTCATTTTAAGAACCATAACCCCTGCTAAGCCGCCGCTATCCCCGGCAAAACTAGGGGTTTATACCCCCGAAATCACCTCTGCAAAAGCCACCACTTTCTTGGTCGTGGATTTTGCTGCTCATGGAGGCAGAGCTATGAGCTGCAGCTCTGCCTCTATGCGCGTCAATCTGCCGGCGGATCACCGCCTCTCCCCGCCCCTCTCAGTGAAGGAAGACTGAGAGGGGCGGGGAGAGGCGGCGATCAGCGTGGATTGACGCGCGAAGAGGCAGAGCTACGCCCTAAGCTCTGCCTCATCAGGAAGCGCTCCCCGGACCGAGCAGAGGGGATTTGGGGGGTATAAACTCCTCGTTTTGCCACGGGATAGCGGCTGTCATGGAACAGCCATGAGAAACGAGAACGCAATCGGTTTATTGCGCTGATTGCCATTGATTGTAGTCGGGCAAGCAATCAGAGACTGACATTCCTGTTTTTTTTTAAATGGCATTTTTCCCCCCTTTACCAGCTGGCAGGAAACCTGGCCCTGTGACTTGCTAATTAAGCCAGAGGTGTAACACTCAGATATTCATTAACAAACCAGGAGTCTTTTCAGAGCCAAGGAAGCTAATCCCAGCAGGGGGCTATTCAAAACCTGCTTTCACTCCAGACTATCCGGCACCGACCACGGGCCATCTGAATGCATATGATGTATGGTTTCTTGTCGATTATATGGCAACCGTACATCGCACAGCTATGAAATTCATATAGTCTTACTCGGTAAAATCTGGCCATCGGACTGATATGAAATTCATTGTGATAGCCCGTCCGGTTATTGAGGTATGACCCTTCTCAAGAACTGGGTCCACTGCACTAGCCATGTCTGATGTCATATTAATCTGTATTTTCCGACAAGTATGAATCGGTTATCCACCTAAATATGACTTGTATCGTTTGTGAGTTACGGCAGTTTATAAGTTTAAAACCTAAAATCTCTTAGAGGAAATGAACTGTCATTGGTTGGTAATCCAGAGGGGGCCGGCACTGCCACACCCCCAAACCAGCTTCATCAAAAAAATCTGCGAGGGGCTCTTCCCTCAGTCCTCCAAAATCCATCTATATGAGAACGGTCTGCTGCCAGCCAGAGGACACATGGTTGGCGGCCATCTTGCTGAACTTTGATCTTTGCTCTGAAACAAAGAACTTTGCGGAACTTGAAACCATTTTGCTTGGACTTTATGATTCTTCCCACAAAAGGACATCTTTCCATGAAACTAAGTATTTTTTTCCTTTTCTTTTCATACTGCGCTATTAATAACTCAATAATTGTTGATTTTAATGATTGTTTGTAAATATTAATTATTTATATTGCCTGTGAATAAAAGACTTTATCAAAGTCATTCACTGTTCCACTACCCTGCTTCTCCGCCGCACAAACTGAACTCAGACTTCTGAAGAGACGCTACTATTGTATTGTTGTTATCTAGACAGGATACAGCGTGTTTTAACTGTTTTTATTTGCAGGTCGAGAAATAGTCAGTCAGTAGGGTCCACTGGCCCATACCAGTGGTGGTGGCAGATACCCTGAAATAGTGTGTAAGTTGTAATTACCGTACCTCACAGGCTCCCCTCTGGTCGGGCTGCCGCCCAAATTTCTGTCGGTTTCTGCACAAAGATCGTGACCAAAGCTTGCATGGTCTGTGTGCTGAAACCGATTGGAAGGCAATTTGCGGTCTGACCACTAGGGCTCCTGTGACAGCAGCGGTTTAGCAGGGCTTATGGTTCTTAAAATGAATACAGGTTAAAGAAGAGACTTTAGACTCACTTCAGAGTCTCTTTAAGTCTGAGGGGAAGTACAGAAGCGAAAAAAGGACAACCCAGCATGCCCTGCAACTTCCTTTTTGCATACCAAATTTTGTGCGTACCAAATAAGCGTCAGGTAAACTGGGGAATGATCATTTATCAAAATGAAAAGTAATAGTGATCCTAACTTTTGGATTGCCTGGTTAGCATCTTTATTACTTGTTTACCAGATGAAAAGAAATAATTGATTTCTGATTTTATGCCCGACAGTTACACTTTAAGTAATATAAAAAAAAGTCCAGTTTTACTTACCTGGGGCTTCTACCGGCGCTCTGCAGCCACCTTGTGCCCGAACCGGTACCCAACGATCCTCCGTTCCCTCACCACAGCTCGGTTTTGATCTTGCAAACTAAGCCTGTCACTGGCCACTGTGCCTGCGCAGCCCTGACCTCGTGCATCCTCGTTTTAATGCTCCCATCGTGGAGAGCGTCCTGCTACGGATATTTTTTATATGACTTAAGTTTCAATTTAAAGAGGTACTACTGTGACATAAAATAGAATGTAGTAAATGATTCAGGGTATCCACTTGTACAAGATTTAGCCTAGGCTCTTTAGCTATGTTGAATGCTCCTCCCAGAGCATTTGGGGAGAGCAGGTATTATTTCTGCTGGCTTTGAAACACACAGTAAACAAACATTCCACAGAGATGCACCTGCCAGCAGTAAAGATGTTGCCACCTGTGATAAATTACAGTATATAAATCAGGGAGAGGAAAGATTTTACAATGGGTAAACTCTGACTAAATAACTTATAAAGTAATATTGTAATAATAAAAAAAGCTATTTTATTCACTGTTATTTTCCAAACAGTTCCTTTAAAAAAAAAAATACCAAGTGAAAAGGTATAACGGGCAGGGGATGAGCAGAAATTACGCCTATGCGTAATTATGCATCGCAATTCGCATTTACGCATCATAATGCGAAATTTCGGGGAAAAAGGTAATTAATTTCATATGCAATCGTAAGCTTTCGTAAATACGCATACATGTATGCATAATTTATGCGTAATTTCATAGCAAATTTGGTGGTGAATAGCAACGCCCCCATACATGCTATTGCTACCAAAATTGCTACATAGGTTAAGGAGAATAGTGGGTACAAGTCAAAAACATTTTTTTAAAGACCTTGTAGTTTTTGATAAAAAAAACGATTTTAAAAATACAAAGAAATTTTTTTTAAACTGTAATTTTTCAGAGTTTAAAATCCATTTTTCTATGCATTTTTTAAAATCGATTTTCTCAAAATCGACAATGTCTTGAAAAAATATTATTTTTGACTTCTACCCTAATGTATGTAGCAATCTTGGTAGCCATAGCATGTATGGGGGCGTTGCTATTCACTGCCAAAGTCGGCACGAAATTACGCATGCTTATATAATGTCAAAAAGAACATATTACTCTGATAAATCAGGCTGAGCAATGAAGAATGAAACCGAGAGCAGGGTAGGTGTTTTCTCTAATGTTCCCACTGATATATATGGTAAAATACATGAGGATGCTTCTTCTTTGGTTCTCTTTAAGCAACCACAACTGCCGCATAGTTTAAACTTTTCAACTTTTCTAAACGTCCCCTGTTGATTACTGGCAGAAGTAGAATAAGTAAAAACATGGACTGGCCCTGCCTAATTTATTCCAATACGCATTACTGAGTGATGTCTGAAAAACAAGCTGTTGGAAGACGATACTTGGAAAAACAGTTTGTAGCATAACAACGGCATAAATGTGCTTCCAGGAATAATGGACAGAAGAATCACAGTTCATGGGAGTTCAGGTTGTTGGCTTGCATTAGAATAAATCCTCCACAGACGTGCATGTAGGTTTATCCACTGTGATGCAAAAGACAGGCAGTGAAAGACACCTGTTAGAAATCTCCTACCGGTTTCGCTACACAAGCTTCCTCAGGGAGTTATTAGTAAAGCCTTGTTTAATGTTGGGTTAAGCTGGGTCATCCAACCAAGACCAAGTAATGTTGTGAAGAAGCGCCTTGTGCCACCAGAACCATGGACTCCACAAGACTTCTGGAAGCTTTTTTTCTGTTTGGACTTGATGGACAAAAGTCTTTTTACAAACAAACTCTCTTTTAGCCCTTTTAGCAGGGATGCTCATCACGGATTAATCACAAGTAACCACGGTGGTTACTCGTTATTCAAATTAGCTTTAATGTCCGCAGCTGAGTGGGTAGATGCGGCGGGGTTAATTACCCATAATGCCTCTCTCATTTCCTCCTTCCGGCTTGAATTAATTTATGTAAGAGCAAAAATCTGTGAACTATTGTCCCTTTGTATCTCTTTCATTCTGTTATAAGCCACGTTCTGCCAGGTAAGGGTTTTACGGGTCTTATCAGTGAGGGTTACACTATGTCCAGAAACTGTCACTGACAGTAAACTCCTGATGTTTAACTCTTTCAGGCAGAGAAAGAAAAAAAAGGAACACAGCCTTGTTATTTGTGTGCTCGGCACTTTACATATACATGTCTATTTCTTTAAAGAGATTCTGTACGGGAAAAAGGGCCCCTGGGGAATACTTACCTCAGGAGGGGGAAGCCTCTGGAAACGATTGAGGCTTCCTCTGTCCTCTTCAGTCCTATGGTGGTCTCGCTGTGCCCCTCGTAAGCCACAGCCAACAATTTGTCAGGCTGAGGCTGGTTGTAGCGCAGTAGCGCCTGCAATATTTACCTTCCCTGGCTCTAGCGCCTGCGCAATACAGCGGACCCGACTGGGGTCGACTATTTCCACCTGATCCCGAGCCGAGAGCCACTACTGCGCCTGCGCTGGAGCTGGGGAAGGTAAATATTTACATGGCCGCCATTCCGAGCGGCCTAGAGAGACCACCATGGGACAGAGGAGGACGGGGGAAGCCTCAATACAATCCAGAGGCTTCCCCCTCCTGAGGTAAGTACCCACCAGGGTCCCTTTTTCTCATTACAGGTTCTCACTGCCGGTCCACTTGCTGCCCAATATATCCCACCCCTTGACAGATGCCGTTGTAATGACCTAATCAATGATATTGATTGTGGCTGATTGATGTATTGATAAACCCATTTTAAAGAGACTTCTGTGCTTTCTCTGGCAGGTCACGCTCTGGAATGCTATTCCTGTGACTATGGCATGTGCATACTCCCCGGCAAAGAGTCCTGCAGGCTCGGATACCTCTGCAGTGTTGAAACTGCGAAAACTGGTGAGTTTTCAAAAGGAATGGTTGAGTCTTTGGTGTCTGCTCATGGCCGGTTCCAGCTACAATGGGGACGTGGGCAAAATTAACATGCTCCCCCCCCCCCCCCCCTTCCTTTTCCGACAGCCTTTCCCTTGTAAGTACCATTAAAGGGACACTTGAGTCAAACAAAAAAAATGAGTTACTCATCTAGGGCTTCCAATAGCCCGCTGCAGCTGTCCGGTGCCTTTGCCATCTCCCTCCGATCCTCCTGGCCCCGCCGGCAGCCACTTCTTGTTTCGGTGACAGGAGCTGACAGGCTGGGGACGCGAGTGATTCTTCGCGTTCCCAGACACATTAGCACCCTCTATGCTGCTATATGGTATATGATATATGCTATAGCAGCTTAGATGGCACTATTGTGGCCAGGAACGCGAAGAATCACTCGCGTCCCCATCCTGTCAGCTCCTGTCACCGAAACAGGAAGTGGCTGCCGGCGGGGCCAGGAGGATCGGAGGGAGATGGCGAGGGCACCGGACAGCTGCAGCGGGCTATTGGAAGCCCCAGGTGAGTAAAACGCATTTTTTTGTTTGACTTAAGTGTCCCTTTAAGGGCCCTTTTGTCTCTGAGAAATCTCCCCCACCACCACCCACCCAGAGCCCCCAAGCTGGCTGCTAGGCCCCTCAGGTCCCCTTCAACTGTGGCTCCTGGAGCTCCTGCAGAGTTTTCAGCAGCGATGCATACTCACCTGTCCCATCTGAAGCCTTCCTCTATTACTCCATATAGACCCATCTTCATCCTCACAGCATCGCCTCTTCTCCATGGCCCACGGGGCATATTATTACGTAACACCATCTCTAGTGGATACTATGATTTTTTTATTGGCTGCTATAGAAATGGCGTCACAGAGCCCCATATCCCATGACTGGAGTAACACTGTAACCACATACAAAGAGGGTAGGAGGTGCTGAGAACTAGATAAAACGGAGTTAAAAACAGCTAAAAATAGGATTGGCTTACCTCAATAACAACAAATTCATATAAATATGAATGTTATCAATCACAGGCAACACGTTACATGGGTATGCGCCCACTTCCTCAGGCCGACTAAAGAGCCAGAGTTGTATGGAGTGCCTCTCCATTTTATCTACTTCTGGGCGCACATTGGTACCTAGGGGCTTTGCCACCGGTAGGACCTTTGTTGTTTTTCCCAAGAATGCAACCGCATCCTGCTCCAGACACCCGAGTGGAGTCAGCATTATAGATCTCCACCTGCTTTCAGCGCTTGGTTGCCCCTCGTGCAATCTTCCTTTGTGAGTACCACCACTCTTCTTGTGACATACTGCACCAATTGGGCTGTGGTTGTCTCTGTTTTTCTTTCTTAGGGTGTTTGGTCACTCTTCCTTGCACTGTAATCACCTACAATACGTTTTTTTTCCCCCCAGGGTATGTTCATATGAAGAAGAGAGGATGCGTATTCGCCACTGATTGTCTGGCTGAATCGACGGTATCCTACTTGGGTGTCACTGTGTCTACAACACACTCCTGTTGTCTTACTGACCTCTGCAATTCTGCGGCTGCCTCCAGAGTGTCCCTTGTCACCGGGATAGCTGCAATGGTGGCTCTGCTGTTTGCCAAACTGTTCTGAGCCTGTCCTGGTGGGGTAACTGTTTAATACTTAGATCTGTGTGTTAAAGGGAACCAAAGATGAAGCACCCTCATGTATTTTACTATATATATCAGTGGGAACATTAGAGAAAACACCTACCCTGCTTTCTGTTTCATTCTTCATTGCTCAGCCTGCTTCTAATCAGCCCTGATAATATCCCGACTGAGCATTCAGTCTGGCTTTGCTCAGGAATCATTATAGCTGAGACTGTCTTTTCTGATGTCTTTTCAATCCCAAGCCTGCCCCCTTGTGGCTCTGCTATAATGACTCAGGTATAATGATTCCTGAGCAAAACCATACTGAATGCTCAGTCAGGGATTTTATCAGGGCTGATTAATAGCAGGCCGAGCAGTAAAGAATGAAACAGAGAGCAGGGTAGGTGTTTTCTCTAATGTTCCCACTGATATATATGGTAAAATACATGAGGGTGCTTCATCTCTGGTTCACTTTAACTGCAAGCCCTCATCACTGTCTGTCACTAGAGGACACCTCTCCATGTTTGTCACCGATAGGTCATACTCCGCTATCCAACCCATAGAAGCCTATGCATCCTCCAGGGTGGCCAAGAACAAGTGAAGCCTAGCTTGCTCCTCCCATTTGCCTTTTACAGACCTGCCAACTCTCTAAGCCCCGCCCTTTCCACACTGAGACTACAGCTCTTGACTTAAAGTGGACCTTAACTCTTGCACAGGACAGAAGGAAAACAGAAAAATCGACCCTGTATGTATTTAACCACTTACCGACCGCGCACTCATAACGCGCGTCGCAAAGTGGCAGCTGCAGGCTAATTAATCAGGAAGCAGCTTCCTGTCAATTCACGGCGGGGGGCTCCGTGAATAGCCTGCGGGCCGCCGATCGCAGCTCGCAGGCTAAATGTAAACACAAGCGGAAATAATCCGCTTTGTTTACATTTTTACAACGCTGCTTCAGTAGCAGCGTTGTAGTAGATCAGCGATCCCCGGCCAATCAGCTGCCGGGGATCGCTATCACATAACAGCGGGGGGCCTATTAGAGGCTGCACAGGACAGATCCGTTCCTGTGCAGCCTCCGATCTCTCGGGCAGGGAGGGAGAAGAGGGAGGGGGAGAATGTCGCCGCGGAGGGGGGCTTTGAGGTGCCCCCCCACCACTCACAGCATGCAGAAGCGATCAGACCCCCCCAGCACATCATCCCCCTAGGGGGGAAAAAAGGGGGGCGATCTGATCGCTCTGCATGCCAGCTGATCTGTGCTGGGGGCTGTAGAGCCCACCCAGCACAGATCTGAAAATACAGCACTGGTCCTTAACCACTTGATGACCCACCCTTTACCCCCCCTTAAGGACCAGCGCTGTTTTAGCTGATCTGTGCTGGGTGGGCTCTGCAGCCCCCAGCACAGATCAGGGTGCAGGCAGAGCGACCAGATCTCCCCCCTTTTTTCCCCACTAGGGGGATGATGTGCTGGGGGGGTCTGATCGCTCCTGCCTGCCGGGTGTTGCAGGGGGGGGCACCTCAAAGCCCCCCTCCGCGGCGAAATCCCCCCCCTCCCTCTCCTACCTGGCCCCCCCTGGTGATCCGGGCTGCACAGGACGCTATCCGTCCTGTGCAGCCAGTGACAGGCTGTCCCCTGTCACATGGCGGCGATCCCCGGCCGCTGATTGGCCGGGGATCGCCGATCTGCCTTACGGCGCTGCTGCGCAGCAGCGCCGTACAATGTAAACATAGCGGATTATTTCCGCTTGTGTTTACATTTAGCCTGCGAGCCGCGATCGGCGGCCCGCAGGCTATTCACGGAGCCCCCGGCGGTGAATTGACAGGAAGCAGCCGCTCGCGCGTGTGGGTAACAGTATAGTCCAACCCGGTCCCGACCCGGACAGAAACTGTCACTTGCGTATCTGATTTTTAACTCTTTCAGGCAGAGAAAGAAAAAAGGAACACAACCTAGTTATTTTTGTGCTTGGCACTGTACATACACATGTCTATCTCATCGTGTCACATGTCACCTCTTGTGTCCTTTAAAGAGTTTATCCAGTCTAATTCACTCTCATCTGTGATGAATCACAAGTTGTAATATGATCTCTCAGCTGTGTCAGCTGGCTGCCTCGGCAGAACAGCTAATTTTTAAACACAAGATGTTAACCCCATGTATGCTTCCATGAAAGCCGGAAATAGACGCACTGCAGATTTATTGCAGGATTTGTATCAGCTGTAACAAAGACGTGTTTTTCTTTAAAGGTTATTATGCTATTGCTTATCTTTTTGGGGTAGTGAGGAAGTTCTGTGTTCAGGTCCGCTTTAAAGTGAATGGGAACTGCATTTAAAAAAATTAGACAGATACTTACTCAAGGAGAGGGAAGGCTCTGGGTCCTATAGAGCCTTCCCGCTCTTCTCCTGGTCCCCTCGTTCCAGTGCTGTCTCGCCCGGTAGCAGTATTTGACTAAATTTGTCAAATACTGCTTTACCCGGCCGAAGGAGGCTTCAGAAGTCTTCAGGGAGCCCGAGTGCTCCTGAAGAAGGGCGGCCCTGTACTGCGCCTGCGCAAGCACGTTCTCGCCTGTGCAGTATGGAGCCGCACGTCTTTGGGAGGACACGGCTCCTGAAGACTTCCAAATACCCTTTCGGTGGGGGATTGAAACGGGGGGGGGGGGGAGCCAGCACAGGATGGAGAGCACCGGGAGAGGAGACGGAAGGCTCTATACGACCCAGAGCCTTCCCTCTCCTTAGGTAAGTACAGTATATGCTTCATTTTTTAGAAAAATGCGGTTCCCATTCACTTTAAAGTGCTTTCCTCTCATAGGATCCAAAGTGTATGGAGAGTTATATAGGAAGGAGACTACAAATGATGTCTCTGCACCTCCTTCCCCCCGCCCCCGCCCCCGTCCCCACCAGTCATAGTTGGCCCTTCTCACTATGTGTTTGTCAGGCAGCCCTCCTCACTGTCTCCACCAGTTTTCCTGAACCCCTGTGCTTTGCTGCAAAAAGTGCGTGCCTACACGGTTTCTTCTGTATACCGATGCCGCTACTTCAGTGTCTTCCATTTTTCAATAAAAATTTGTATTTCCACCTTTCTCCGGTTTCTTTATTTGCTATTATTTTTGTTTTTTTATTATTTATTTGTTTTTGTTTAATTATTGCTGCTAATTGAGCTTTGGAAGCTGATGGTTACATGTGGTAAGTGGTAAACCTCTATTCAAAAACTCGAGTCAAGCAGAAAAAAATAAAAAGGTAAACTATACATCTGCTTTTGTTGAAGAGGAACATTACTGTATAGGGAGGGTATTTGATCCCCTGCTTATTTTGCTTGTTTGCCATCAGACCAGTCTATAATGGTAGGTTTATTGTAGCTGTGAGAGACGGAAGAACAACAAAAGAACCCTCAAAAACCCAGTGACTTTCAAGTGTACCAGAGGCGTTAAACTCTAAAGATTTGATACTTACCCGGGGCTTCCTCCAGCCCCATTAGCTTGCCTGAGTTCCATGCCGTCCTACCATGGTCTGCCGTTCAGCTGCGATCAGCTCTGGTAATAGGCTTAAGTTAGCATGCACAATAGACCCAGACTTGACCTGACTGAGCTGTTACCGGGGCTGATCGCAGCTGAACGGCAGACTGCAGGATAACTCAGACGAACATATGGGGCTGGAAGAAGCCCCGGGTAAGTATCAAATCTTTACAGTTTAAAGCAGGGGTCCCCAAACGTTTCGGGTCGAGGGCCGGGTCAACATATTTCAGATTACTGAAGGGCCGGAGTATACATAAAATGATGTCTTTGCGGGCCAGATAGTGAAGAATACCCAGGTGACAACCTGAAGTCCAATTGGACAGCAGTGTCACCTGATGTGGAATTTGATTGGAAACCAGCAAAATGACTGCTTTCTGGCTTCCATGTGGATGGGTGGTGCCAGCACTGCTATTCTATATGTGGACCACCAATATTTAAAGATGTAGCTGACCACATCTATAAGTAATACATTTTTTTGTGTGGGGGGCCGGTAAAAAAAGCCTCACCAGGACCAATGGTTTAAAGTCTCTGGCTAACTTTAAAGTCAGAGCTTGATGGGCATTGTAATGAGTGAAGTACTGGTATTTTATCCCCTAAAGATGACTTAGTACTTGTTGGCAAACCCCCTTGTTGGCAAACACAGATGTTAGATGTTTCTTGTAGTTGACCACCAGGTTTGCACACATCTCAGGAGGGATGTTAGCCTACTAGTCTTTGCAGACCCTCTTCAAGTTAGTAACGTTTCAAAGCTGATGTTTGGCTATTCGAACCTTCAGCTCATTCCAAATATTTTCTATTTGATTATGGTCTGGAGATTGGCTAGGCCACACTATGACCTTCATGTCCTTCCTCTTGAGCCACTCCTTGGTTGCCTTGGCCATGTGTGTTGTCATGTCAATAACCATCCACGCACCATTTTCAATGTCTTAGCTGGAGCAAGGAGATGCTCACCCAAGATTTGATGGTACATGGTCCCAATAATTGTCCCTTCAATGCGTTGAAGGTGTCCTGGCTTCTTCTCTTCCTCCACCGGCGGCTCTGAACTTCCGATGGGTCTTCTGGGTCCCAATCACATGATATGATGTGTTCGGGATCCAGGAGTCTGTGTCAGCGTTACAGCACCACTCGGTGATGAAAGAGACTCTGGATCCCAATTACATATCACGTGGTCAGAAGCAAGAAGACATGTTGGGTTTACATCGCCGCCGTGTTGGAGGAAGAAGAAGCCAGTCCAGCCGTCCAGACAGGTAACTATAAAAGCTCCCTGACGCCCACTCGGCATACCCTGCCTAGCCTGCCAGGCTTGGGAAGGCACACTTCCCCAACAGCAGGAAAAATTTGGCCCTGGTGTTAAAAGGTTAAAGCACAATTGAGGAGGATTGTGGCCGAGCGGCTTATGCGCAGTTGTCCATGACTGGGCTAAGTCTCTGACTAGCTGGGGGCAGGGGGGACAAGAGGAAACCGAAGAGACCTATTATATTGCAAGGGGCTGGAACAAGCCCCAGGTAAGTATATCTCAACTTTTTTTCTCCCACTTAAGGGCACATTAAGCTTCTGCTACACTACTATAGCACGTTATCTACATTGCATGTGATTTCTAGTGTTCTCCACACTTTATCAACCTCATTGGATGATGGAATAAAATCTGGATCATTTCTTTGATCTGCAGTGATGGACTGTGCTGCACAATTCCTGACATGCATTGGATTTGTGCTTTTATTGCACCTTTTTATAGAATGTTTGGTTTGTTCTTCCTACGCATTACAAATTACATAGGCAGGTCTCTGTATAAATAACATTCTGTGCACCACAGTTATTCAATATTTTGATTGAAGTTGATCGTACTGATAAAGGCACAGATTGCTTCACTGCATGTGCAACACACAAATCCATCACGGGAAAACATAGAGGCCTAAGGCCCGGTTCACATTAGCGGTTGTTTGCCAAACGGACCGGATGACCTGACCGGATCCGGACCGGATCCGGATCGGAACCGTACGGTTCTGATCCGGATCCGATCCGGATCCGGTCAGGTTGCATCAGGTGGTAATCAGGATGCGATCCGGATCCGTTTGGCAAAGTTAACGTAAAAAAAAAAAAAAATGTTGGGGTCTGGGAGGTCAGCAGAAGGGGGACCTGTGGAATCAGGCCCTCTGCTGTTTAGCACTCACCTCCACCTCCGACATGCTGCCAACATCCTGCCAACACCTCCAGCTCGTGCTGCTCCACTCCAAAATGCTTGCCCATGTGTCCCCAGCCAATATCGCCGCAAAAATCCGCATAGGAAGTGGGGTAGAACATCCGGATTTCTCAGCCAGTGTGTTGTGCGGCCTCCGGTTCCCATTTGTTTGTATTGGCCGGATGGTGCAGTCCGGCTCCGCCCCGGATACGGCTGCCGGAGGGGCCGGATGAAAAAATAGCGCATGTTGGAACGGAGGCCGGAGTCCGGATCCGGCCCGGATCCGGTCCGGCTCCGGTTCTGCAGAACGGACCCATGTGAACGGACGCATAGGCTTTAATTGCTATGCCGTGCGTCCGTTCCGTCCGTTCTGCAGGCGGTGCGGCTCCGGCACGGCGATTCCGGAGGGCCACCGCAAGTGTGAACCGGGCCTTACTTAAATATCCAGGGCCCCCCAGCAATATTCACCAAGCCCCCGCCCCCATCTGTGTGGTGTTAGTATAAAAAAAAAATACACATACTATTTGGAACTGTTCATATTTTGTATATATGCTGTATTATAAACAAATACAACTTTTTATGTAAATCATATACTGAGTGCTCTGATTTATTTCAAGGTATACCGTCAACTTAGAATTACTGTTATAGAGGGTTCAGAGCAGGGGCGTAACTAGGCCCCACCGGGCCCCCCTGCAGATTTTCAGAGCGGGCCCCCCCCCCCCCCCCCCCTGGGGCCCGCTCGGAGTTTTGTGGGTGGGAAGTGACGTCAGCCGCTAGAGCGAGAAGTCTCCGATGGAACGCACGGAAGCAGGTATGTATCTGCCCGCCGCTGCCCACCACAGCCCCACACACTTACGAGCTGGAGGGGAGCACAGAGGGGAGAGCCCCGAGGTGAGGGAGAGGGGGGAACTACCCCTCTCCCCGCCGACTGTGGGCAAGGCTTTCCCCTCATGCTGCCACCCCTCCAGCACCCACAAAACGGCCCCGAGCGGGCCCCAGGGGGGGGGCCGGGCCCCCCCGCGGGCGCAGGGGCTGCAGGGCCTATTGCTACGCCCCTGGTTCAGACCCCGCTATGCCGGATTTATATGATAGCAATGCTTTAAAGGCTGGTCCTTTACGGAGCTAGCAATCATGAAAAAGGCAAGAACCACACAGGTTTTTGACAATGATGCTTTGTGTTTGCTGCCCGCAACCCCCCCCCCCCCCTCCCCCTAAAACCCCCATGTCAGCAGGGCCGGTTCTAGTAACAATTGGGGCCTCAAGGCAAAATTAGCATTTGTTGCAGCCAAATTTCCCTCCTAGACCCCTGAGTCGGCTGCTGACCCTCCCTCCCAATCACCTCCCAACTGAACTGTACTTCCTGGGGCCCCTGCAGAGTCTTTGGCAGTGCAGTGTCTCACTTGCCCACCAGCACAGATGAGAAGCTACTCTACCAAAGACTCTGCAGAGACCCCGGGGAGCAACAGTTAAGATGGGAGGAGACACCTTGGGGGACCTTACATGCTCTGGGGCCCTGAGGCAATTGCCCCCTTTTCCTCTATGGTAGCGCCGGCCCTGCATGTCAGCTGTTTCTTCATTTTTTCCCCCTCTCCCCCGGATTTTGCAGAGTAGAGTGGCTGCAGAGCTTCATACTTTACCTCATCGCAACAGCGGGACAGGTCCTCTTTATTTCTTTGCTTTTCAATGTAGCTGTGCCAGAAACTGCAAGGTGATAGGCTGCATGACGCAGCTACACTGAAGAAGTCCACTTAGCTCCGGGGCCACCCCAGGATGGCGAGGGAACTATTGTTATCGTGGAAGATGATAGGAATGCAGCAGCAGTATAAACATATTTACATATTTGCTGTATATCCAATGTAAATGTTATGCATGGCTCATATGTGGGTTGTAGGGGCACGTGAGGTTATGAGAATGGAGTACTAGTTCTTCTTTTCTGCCTATAGTGCTTATCTTTTTTATGTCAAAGGGTCATCATCACGGATACTGGACAGAGAGTTTCCTGGAAGCTGTTGCTGGGAAAATGGCCGACGGACAAAATCAGCTCTCCTGTAGGTGGAAAATGGAAGAGAACCATGGAGTTATCTCTTGTATACTTTACATAGAAGGTGAAAGTGAACCGGCACTGCTAAAATATAGCTTTATTGATATCCAAGCTTAAGGCTGGTTTCACAGTGGGACGTTACAGGCGCACGTTAGAGCAGCCTGTAACGCAGCCCACCGCACAGTAATGAAAAATCAATGGGGCTGTTCACAGTGCGGACGTTGCGTTACATTGTAACACAAGACAACGTACTGCATGCAGTACTTTGGACGCGGCTGAGCCGCGTTAGACTGCTTGCAATGCTCAGTAATGTTGGGGAGGAGCGGAGAGCGGCCAGGCACATGGCTAATTAATATGCACTGCACGTTCCTGGAGCAGCCGCTCTGTGCGGCGATTGGCCAGCGGGACCACGTGATGCTGCATGCGCACAAGAGTGCGCATCACGGCATCACGGACGCCAGAGTGAGCTGCACAATGCGGCTCACTCTGACGTCCAGATCCAGCACCACCAGGTGTTCCGTTAGGGGGACGTTATGCGACCTTAACGCCCCCTCTAACGCAACGTCCTGGTGTGAAATTAGCCTAAAACATCTGCTCAATCAGGCAAGGTTTCATCACAAGTATCGGTGGATGAAAGTTGCCAATGCACATACCATTGTGGGTGAGAGCTGGAAATGGGTACGGTGGGTGCTGGGAGCTGGGGGCAGAACTGCCTCTCTGCTCCAAAAGATAAGCAACAGCATAACAACTTTTACAGAAAAACATGTATTTGTGGCAGCCCACAGAACTCCTGCAATAAATCTGCAGTGTGGCTACTTACTGCTTTCATGGAAGGAGACAAAGGGTTTACGACCTCTGTGCTTACATATTAGCTGCTCTGCCAAGGACTGACGAGATTCCTAAACTGACACAGCTGAGAGATCAAGTTACAGTTGTGATTACTCGCAGCTGAGGGGGAATTGAGACAGGTTCTTCACTCTAGACACAACAAGGGTGGATTCGTGGGTTTTCCTTGTGTCCTGTGCATGAGTTCAGTTCCACTTTAAGAATAGACATTCAATTAGCCATGAATAAATCACATTCAAACTCCAAATCTAAAACAAAATGTGTTGCTTATCTCTGAATCATAAAACAATTAAAATAAAAACTCAGTGTAGGCAGGGGATGGTTTAAGTCAATATTCGTGGCAAGGTAGTGTGGGCTTTGGCTCGGTGTCTTTTGGTGCTTTACAAATGATAGCTCACAGAAGCACAGGTGTGGTAAGTTATATTTATTTTGAGGTTTCCCTGTTTGTTTAAGTGATTATGATTACAGAATGGAAACCCAAAGTTAATACATGTGTATGTTGTGTGCACTTCCTGCTCCTTATTACCAGTATACAATTCCCTCTGCAGACGCTCTCTTAAACAGGGTGTTTTTGTGATCTGCCTGATTGGAGTTTGCTCTATTGATGCAACACATTAGTCATTTCATTTGTTGTGATTTCTAAATATTCCTTTATTAGTTGGAATCTGGCACATCGCTAGGGTTGTAGATTCAGAGCACGTGCTCCGGATCAATTCAAATGTGCCCCTAATATGGGGATCATGGTGTGCCCATCGGCAGTGCCCCAAATGTTGGGTATGCCACCCTGACTTCTGGGCAAATCCTGTCAGCAATGCTTCTTGAAAAAGCAGAATCTCTCCCATGCGCAATGTCACCATATTTCTCCTCGGTGAACAAGGGAGATACTCCAATTTAAGTCCCCTTTTATATCGATGGGGAAGGAGATTCCCCACCTTGTCATAATTGATATCTCCTCCAGGGGCATAACTAGAGGGGAGAATAACTAGAGGCCCAGAGCTTGGGGGGGGGGGGGGGGGGGGGTCGCAAACTACTAAGTGATTTGCTCTGATATAGTGGTGCAACCATCAGAGCAAGTGTTTTTTGTGGCTACACTTGCTATGGGTGTGAAGATTTCAATGCCCACTTTTGTTTTATGGCCCTTACAAGATGCCACCAAAAGCTGTCAGGATCAAAAAAGGGTTGGCAAGGGAAAGGATGTGAACATTAGAGGTCCCCATGAAAGTTTAGCTGGCGGCCCCATGATTTGTAGTTGTGCTACTGATCTCCTCTACCGTCTTTCCCCTAAATTAAGACATCCCTCGAAAATAAGACATCCCTTATATTTCAAGCATGCTTGAAATATAAGACATTCCCTGAAAATAAGACACCCCCCGCGATCCTCCATGCCGCCGAGCCAACACCCCCCCCCCCCCCCTGCCCGCACTGCCGCTGTGCTGCCGATTTTACCTCCCTGCTGCTGGCCCCCCTCCTCCAGCAAATCGGATCTCCCTCCGGCGTACGCTGTGCATAATGCAGATCTCAGATCAGCAGGGAAAGGCATCTAAAGTTGTATAGTAACAGCGCTGAAGTATACATGAAGTAAACAGAGATCACTTCCTGTATACGGCGGCGATGATACTGTACAAGTTTATCTGCCTTTACCCGCTGATCTGATATTTGAATTATGCACAGCGAAAACGGAGGGGGATCTGACTTTATGGAGGAGGGGGTCAGCAACAAAGGAGGTAAACTGACAGCAGCGCAACCGTCCCGATTGTACCGGATGTCTAAGCTTAGTCAGTTGAATTCCGTGCATTCGCATGGAGAGGTGTTAGTGTCTGTGGCAGGGGCAGGGAGAGGGGGGGAATATGCCTATATACGCTGGCTACATAATAGGGGGATTTTGGCTATATACTGGGGGGGTGGGAGGGGGGGGTGGGTATACACTAGGGGTTTCTGGCTATATACTGGGGGAGATCTAGCTAAATACTGAAGGGGGATCTGGCTAGCACCACAAAATATAAGACCTCCCCGAAAATTAATATAAGACAGTGTCTTATTTTCGGGGAAACACGGTATATAAGACTTAAACAAGTGGAGGCACATTTATGGATTGTATCAGAATTTCAGAATTTTGGTGCAGAATTGGCAGGAAGAGACAACATCTGGGCAGTGGGACAAGAAGCAAACTGACCACGAAGATCAAAGCTGGGAAGTCATGACCTGCAAGACCGAGGACATCTTTCAGAGAGTATAGAAGGATGTGAAGAGGCAGTGGCGTAACAATAAGGGCTGCAGCACCTGCACCTGCAGAGGGGCCCGGGGCTTCTGGGGCCCGCCCAGGGCCATTTTGTGGTGCAGGAGGGGTTTGAGCATGAGGGGAGAGCATGGGCACCTACATCAGTGGGGAGGGAGGCCACTAACCCCTCACCTCGGGCTCTCCCCTCAGCGCTCCCCATCCAGCATTAATCATTGGCAGCAGCGGCAGGCAGAAACACATACCTCCATGCGTTCCACGTGCAGGAGGTTCCACTCTCTAAGTGTCTGTTTATCAGGAAGTAGTGTGAGGCACTTAGAAAATGGACCTCCGCGGTGAAACAACTGGAGGTATGTGCTCCTGCTGCCAATGATTAATGCTGGAGTGGGTGCACTGTGGGGAGAGCCTGAGGTGAGGGACGGGGGGAGTGGCCCCCTCCCCATCGATGTAGGTGGCCATGCTCTCCCCTCATGCTGCGACCCCTCCTGCCCCCCAAAAAGTCCCTGAGCGGGCCCAGGGGGGGCATCCACATTTTTGCAGGGGCTCCTCGTGATTTCTAGTTACGCGACTGTTAAGAGGTGAGGAGTACATTGTGAATATAAAAGTTTTTTTGGTCTGTTGACCTTGAGAGAAAAAACACATAAGAAGGATAAGAGCCCAATATAGTGTAGTATATTTGACCCTGAAATAATAATGAAATAAAAGACTAGGGTACTCACAAACCAGGGTTGCAAGAAGCAACCACCTTCTGCGCATGTTGGAAACACCTGTCCCGCACTCGGGTTTTGGAGGAAAACTCTCTCTTGGCAGTCGCTCTCTCTCAGAATGGATGGGGGCCAAATGTTTATCCCTCCAAGGGTGGGTATGGCAACTTACAAAGGAAGTGGATGAGAGGCGCCTAGGATGATGTATAATTGATATGAAAATCACAACAATAAAAATACAAAAGGTGTCTTACCCCAATAAGGTGCCTAGACTTTTGTGTTGAAAGAAAACTAATATTGCACTAAACAGACAATGGGCCTGATTCACAAAGCGGTGCTAACAGTTAGCACGCGTACAGTCAAAAATGGCGTGGGGAAAAAATGGCGCACAGTGATAAATCTTTTAAAACGGTATTTATAGTTTTAAGGATATGCAGTAACTTTATTTAAAACGCTATTTATCGTTGGTCTGACCCCCGCCCCTCATGTCCTGCGGTGTCCCCCGGTTCCTGTCTTCTGCCTCCCCCGCCCCCCCTCGCACGTCCAATTTTGTCTCCCAGTGATTTCATCTCTGCCCCGGACTGGAGTGTAATGCTACAACAGTCCTACCTAAGCAGATCTTACGAACAGCTGGTGGATGTATCTGCTCGCTGCCGCTGATGACTTTCTGATGCACCAATCACGCTGGGGGCGCTGCTCCAGAACTGCCAATCACCGCTGCTCATGTCTCTGCTCCGTCTGCTAATTGGACGCGATGGTCTCGGAGGCGGGAGCATTGGGTCCAATTAGCAGACGGAGCAGAGACATGAGCAGCGGTGATTGGCAGTTCTGGAGCAGCGCCCCCAGCGTGATTGGTGCATCAGAAAGTTATCAGCGGCAGCGAGCAGATACATCCACCAGCTGTTCGTAAGATCTGCTTAGGTAGGACTGTTGTAGCATTACACTCCAGTCCGGGGCAGAGATGAAATCACTGGGAGACAAAATTGGACGTGCGAGGGGGGGCGGGGGAGGCAGAAGACAGGAACCGGGGGACACCGCAGGACATGAGGGGCGGGGGTCAGACCAACGATAAATAGCGTTTTAAATAAAGTTACTGCATATCCTTAAAACTATAAATACCGTTTTAAAAGATTTATCACTGTGCGCCATTTTTTCCCCACGCCATATTTTCCTGACCCGGTTAGCACCCTGGTGAAAAGCCCTTTATCACGCCTAAACTCAGTTTAGGCATGATAAGTTTAGGTGTGATAAGTTTAGGCATGATAAGTTTAGGTGTGATAAGTTTAGGCATGATAAGTTTAAGCACCAACTGCGTTAGCACCGCAGTGCACAGCTGATCAAAAGTTTTGCGCTAGCAAAGTCTGGTGCACTTCGCATAGAGTTTAATGGCGCTGCTTTGCGTGCGGGACTTTGCACGCTATCTACACTTGTCTAAACTTAGCATGCCTAAACTTATTACACCTAAACTTATCACACCTAAACTTATCACGCCTAAACTGGCTTTTCACCAGTGTGGTGCAAAGGTTATCATGCCTAAAGTCTTTTAGGCGTGATAACTGAGTTATCACCGCTTTGTGAATCAGGCCCAATGTGTTTTGTGAGTCAAACATCACTTTCTAGTATATATCACCTTCTATCATTTTTATTGTATTTTTGTAGTGGTGAAATTACTTCTATTACCATATATTATATGTTGTTTAGGCTAGGTGCACACATAGCAGAAACACTAGCGTTGCATTGCGTTTTATGCACCAATGTTAGTCAATGGCCTCGATTCATAAAAGTGCCTGCGAGCGGGGAAAGTCGAGCGGGGAAACACCGCTGTCGGTATTTCCGCCTTCAGGGTGGTAATTCATAAAAATTTAGCTAGTTGTGACAGGCGTGCGGAGATACTCCGCTGTAGGCAGGCGTTAGGCTGTCGGGAGACATGCGGAAACAGGAGAAGCAGGCGGAATCCCTCCGTGCGGTGTTCTCTCTGCAGCTGCTTGGGAGGTCTGTCCCATTCACTGCAACGGATTCCGCACGCCTCTCGCCACATCAGAGGTAGCGGTAATACCCGTCCGCATACCGCTACCTCTAATCTTTATGAATTGACATTTGTTACTTTTGCTGTGATAATCACTGCGCAAGGCGGTGATTTATCACTCTGCTCGTGGATGTCGGCTTTTCATGCGGAAAAAGCCTTTATGAATACAGATTTGGCTGTGTGGTCGGTAAAGTGAGCCGTTTTAAGCATTTCCTCATGCGGAAATGCTTTATGAATCGAGGCCAATGTCGCGCATAAAAAAACGCATGGGTATGCAATTTGACTTTGGCGTTTTCAAAATCTCTAGTTTTGTGGCATATTATGCATAAATGCATCAAAAACTCATATAATGAAAGTCAATGGATACGCAATGTATTGCGTTTTGTATTAATTTTTGATGCGTTTTTATATGCGTTTTTTTCCCCTTCCTGTTGTGTTCCTAGTGATTTGCTAGTGATTTGCATAAAACATACCTCCCAACTTTTGGAGATGAGAAAGAGGGACACTTAAGCCACACCCATGCCACGCCCCTGATCACACCCCTGTCACACCCCTAGTCACGCATTTTGATAAAAATTTCATGAGAAAAATATGTTTTATAATTCAAACCACACTGGTCGTTTCTGTCCTGGTTCATTTTCCTTCATTTTAACATTTTAAAATGAGTAATATATCAATTTAAAGGATGGGAATAAAGGTGAGAGTCAATCAAACACACTTTTTAGTAGAAAAATATATATATTTACATAGAAAGAGGGACAAAGTCCTGAAAGAGGGACAAATGAGGAGGAAAGAGGGACAGAGGGACAGGGCTTCCAAAGAGGGACTGTCCCTCCGAAAAAGGGACAGTTGGGAGCTATGCATAAAATGTAATATGAAAATGCATACAAAATGCATATGCGTTTTGTATATGTGAACCGCAATATGCATCATCCTAGGCGCCTCTCGTCCAGTTCCTTTGTAAGTACATTGTTAGGTTAGTTCGGTTGGGGGAAAAATATACATACATTTTGGGGTATTTTTCTTGTTTTTAAATTGTAAAAAAAAAAAGAACCTAGTTTCACTTTCCTCACAAAGAGCAGTCACACAGTCAATCATGTGCACAATCAATTGGCAGCTCTGTTCAGCTGGACCACAGATAAATATGTTACTGGACACGCCTTACAGTCATACAATCCCACATCTATGAAAACAATTCAGATTTTCTTGGTTGTCCTGAAAGCCATGACATCACCATCTCCTCCCTTCACTTACATCTCAGGAGGCCTTTATAAAACAAAGTCGACAAAGAGACAACGTCTAGAGAACGTGGTGGGATAGAGGACAGAGATGAAGATATACGCTGTGATAACCACTCTTCTTCTCCTGCTCGGCTGCCACCAAGGTGAGATACAATTGAAGCGTATGAACCTTGAGATGTTGAGATGGATGACTGGATGATGCTGTCCTATGGAGACATGCAGGGGCACAGGAAAAAAAGCGAAGCAAGAGATGTGACACAGGAAGGTGGGAAGTAACTGAAAATCAGAGTCCATATCAGTTAAAAAAGTTGTGTTTTAGTAAAGCTGCCCTAAAGGGAAACTAAACCAATGAGATAAACAGTTGGATCTACAGTCTTATCCTAAATGGACTTTCCTCCAACCTTATATTCTTTTTTTTTTGTAAAGGCCAAACATCTGAGTGACATGTGACAGGATGAGCTAGACATGTATATGTACAGTACAAAGCACTCAAATAAATATGCTGTGTTGCTTTTCTTCTTCTTTTCCCTGAAAGAGTTAATATTCAGTTATGCAACTGACAGTTTCTGTCGGACTATAGCGTCCTTCACTGATAAGGAATTCCAGTCATAAAATCCTTTGCAGAAAACTTGACTTCTGGGAGCAGTGGATAGATTAAAAAGGTGAATAGTTCATATATTTCACCATTTTTAGACATAACATAAAACTGTGAGATATGTAAAAGTCATTTTTTAGGAGTAGGAGGATAGATATTTTTCTGTATCTCATCAGTTAATTTTCACTTAAGTCTCACTTTAACAGTTTGACTATCCCAGATGAGATAGTAAAAAAAAAAGGTGATCAGAAAGACCACCAAAAGTTCACAAAAACAGTTCCACGTTAAGCAACCGGTCACAGCAATGCCGTATCCGGTGGCTGTCAGTGTCCTCTCAGTCCCCCCTGCATATGCGCTCTAAGGTGGGTTCAGCGGTTTCCCCCTTGGTACAGTCTATACGTTGTCATTAGAAAGCACTCCACTGTTACTTCAATACATGAGAAATCCCATAGGAATTGCACTCACCTGTCCAATATGACCACTATTAGATTGGTCATAAGTCGCTCTGCATCCAGCCCCCGGTCCGCGGGACTGCTGTATCGTGCTCCTCTCCTGGGTAGTGGTGTCTCCAGTAGTGTGATGATTTCTCAGTGCCTCCCACAGTCCCATAACATTTGTTTCCTATAGAGTAATAGATATGCATGCACATCTATTACTCTATATGACCAATCTAATAGTGGTCATATTGGACGGGTGAGTGCAATTCCTATGGGATTTATCATGTATTGAAGTAACAGCGGAGCGCTTTCTACTGACAATGGCCTCAATTCACTATGCTTATCTCCTGTCTTTAATAACCCTTCTAGAGTTATCACCATGGTGATAAGGCATGTAGTATTCTGGAAACATTTTACCTCAGGCAAACCTAAAGTTATTATTATTATTATTATTATTTATATAGCGCCGACATATTACGCAGCGCTGTGCAGTGTATATATATATATCTTGTCACTAACTGTCCCTCAAAGGAGCTCACAATCTAATCCCTACCATTGCCATATGTCTATATTAGGTAGTGTAAGTACTGTAGTCTAGGGCCAATTTTTTAGGGGGAGCCAATTAACTTATCTGTATGTTTTTGGAATGTGGGAGGAAACCAGAGTGCCCGGAGGAAACCCACGCAGACACAGAGAGAACATAGAAACTCTTTGCAGATAGTGCCCTGGCTTGGATTCGAACCAGGGACCCAGCGCTGCAAGGCGAGAGAGCTAACCACTACGCCACCGTGCTGCCCATAAAGTTAACTCTTCTGTCTTTAAGTTAACTCTTCAATCCTTAAAATAACTCCAGAGTTAAAGACAGTCTGTTAATTAGCTGCGTGTGAAAATAACTACAGAGGAGGTAAATTAACTACAGAGGAGGTAAATTAACTACAGAGGAGGTAAATTCCCTATGCAGAGCAGAGCGTAAATGAGAGGTTACTCACCCAGCTCTCGACATTCCACTAATGAGATCTCCCTTCAGTCGGGGGCACCTGTGGCTACTTAATACTGAGGTGACCTCTGGTTACCTAATACTAAAGGGACCCCTGTAGCTACAATGACGGGCAGGAGAGGTAAGATAAAAGTGACAGCTGGGCCAGTCAACACACTTGGGGTGCGGTTCAGCTGGGGTTTGTAGGTCCCTGGAGGGTGAAGTCTAAGGTGCCAGGACATTTGTGCCTATAGGCTCCTGTGATGTAAATCCGGGCCTGGTTATGACGGAGAGGGCAGAGTCCATCTTTTTATCTGTTTTTCAGAAGTGTTTTTCAGTCACACAGGAGTAACGTCTCATTTGTAGTCCCTGAGAGGCTACAGTCCAGCTGTAGAGAAACTGATTTAGAGTTGGATTATTAACTCTTACAAAGAAAAATAGAAGATATCTGATGCAGAAATTTACCCTTGTTGAGTAAAACAAAAACAATTGTGACGAAACTCCAAATTAAAAAGGGGATTTATTGGCAGCACAGCTGTGGAGAATATGCAAAAGAGACTGCTCAAGCAAGTATATTTCTGAATCAAACTTGGTGTTACAGCAGATTATAGACTTGGAGGAGGGGGCACGCGTCAAGACTATAAAATATCATAGTCCAATCAAAAGTTTAGTGTTAATCGTATAAAAAAATGTTAGTAGTGAGTTAGTGACCAATTAAATGTAGTGTCAATTGAATATCCAATCAGGCATGATGTCGTTGTTCTACTCACCACTCGACAGGTCCAGCGGCGTTTCCTTGACGAGCGTTCAGTGACACCTCTTCCTGCTCGCTACCTCACGCGACATTACACGATGGGTATGAACAGGAAAGTCAAGCGATCACGGTACTTTGTGCGGAGTTGCCGGGGACCTTAAAGGATAGCCGAAGTGACATGTGACATGATGAAATAGACATGTGTATCTACAGTGCCTAGCACACAAATCACTATACCGTGTTCCTTTTTTTCTTTCTTTGCCTGAAAGAGTTAAATATCAGGTATGTAAGTGGCTGACTCAATCCTGACTCAGACAGGAAGTGACTACAGTGTGACCCTCACTGATAAGAAATTCCCCATTTTACCTCTTTCTTGCTCTCAGAAGCCATTTTCAACTAGGAAAGTGTTTTATAGTTGGAATTTCTTATCAGTGAGGGTCACACTAGTCACTTCCTGTCTGAGTCAGGACTGAGTCAGCCATTTACATACCTGATATTTAACTCCTTCAGACAGAGAAAAAAAAAGGAACACAGCATAGTTATTTGTGTGCTAGGCACTGTACATGCACACGTCTATCTCAACAAGTCACATGTCACTTCGGGTATCCTTTAAAAATCCAATCCACTGTGATGCTGATTATTGGCATGTGTCGCTAAACGATCGCGCACGATCATTACAAGATCGTGGAAATGGTCAAAAAAAAAATCACCAGTCATCAGAAAAATAGTTGGGAAAAAAGTGTGATAGGTATGGCATTATAGATTATCTCTCGTCATCCCCGTTGCTATCCACTTTTATTTGCAGAAATGGAAAACCACACATCTTTTTCTGAAAGCTAGTTGTCATCAATTCTCAGTTCTCCTAAGCCTGGATGGATCTTCCAGTTCAACTAGTCAAGGGCCCATATGCAATTTACATTTTTCTTTTTCCTGAGTTATCTCCCAGGAGGTAATTTTCATATTCTCTTTAAAATAGCGTTTAAGCATTTTATTTGAAAAAGTACCCAAAAGTAAGTGAAAAAGTACCATCACCATTATTTTAAATATTTGCTCATTTGCTGGTGGCTTAAAAGGCATTTTATGATTTCACCTTTGAGAGAACTTAGGCGAAAAAGTGAATTGCATATGGGCCAGGATGTTTCTTGATCTTCATTGCATGTTCCCCTTTTTCCTAGACACAGTTTTCAGAACACAGAACTTCAAGGTACCTTCCGAGTATGCAGAATATATTTACATATCAGTATAGAGTGGCGTAACTACAATTCATGTCCCCACCCCCTGAAAAACTTTGATTGACCCCCAAGTGTTCACACCCTTTCCCTTGCCTCCCCTTGGGGCCCTTCATGGCCTTGGGGCCCATCTCACAAGAGTCCTAAAAAAAAGTAGGGCCATCATAATCCTCACACTCATAACAAGTGTTGCCACAAAACCACCTGATCAGAAGTATAGTCCCTTGTTTCAGAGGGAGGAAAGGCTAGTAGTGGGGGTCCCCTAAAGCTCTGGGCGATTGCAGAAGCTGCTCCCCTCTAGTTACACCCCTGTCAGTATAAAAGTAAATATAAAAAAAGTAAATGACTGTTAGTAGCGTTTAAGCAAAACAGAAGTTTGCCTTCTTAAAACAGAAGGAGTTTGCGATAATTCAAGTTGGAGTGAGCATAGGATGTTTCCCACGATGCATCTCTGCTGAGTAGGCAAATTATCCTTTGTTGTCTCTGTAAACTAGCCACACCTCCAGAACCTTTGGAATGCAATTATGTGTCAGCTTTTGTTGATGATAGTTAACTATCTGTCTTGGCCACTTTTCCCCCTACCGGTACATGTTAAAGCACAAGTGTAAAACACAAGGCCCATGTACCGCATTTGACAGCCCCCTCTCCCCCCCCCCCCAACACACACAGTTTTATGTGGCCTTCAAGAGCTTCAAATTTGCATGAAAAAGCAATTAAAGAAAAGAGGAAATGAATCCAAGCTGTACCGTTGTGTTTGACAAATCCATGGAGACGGCAGCCATTGCAGATGTACGCTTGCGCACATAACTTTTTGGCCTGGGCACATGGGTACCATTTTTTAGATTTTTCCTTTAATTTCCTGGTAGAGTAAAAATATATTTAAGGCAAGTTGAAAGTGATTTGAAAATAAAAAAAACAAGTACTCACCTAAGGAGAGGGAAGGCTCTGGGTCCTATAGAGCTTTCCAGTTCTCCTCTCGGCGTCCTCGTTCCTTCGCAGACTCCTCCGTTTGAATCTCCCACAGCAGGAGACTTCTGAAGCACTCCGGCTCCCAAATACCAGCGGGTCTGTACTGTGCACACGCGTGAGAGCGCGAGAGAGGGCAAGTCTTCGTTCGGGAAGCCCGAGTGCTTTCAAAGACTGCCGAAATCAGCCCAACCCAGAAGAGAGCAGTCTACAACCTAATGGTCGTAGACTGCTGACGGGGGAGCCTGCGAGTGAATGCGGTGACCGGGAGGAGAATGGGAAGGCTCTATAGGACCCACAGCCTTACCTCTCCTTAGGTGAGTATCTGTTTTTTTCCCTCTAAGTGCCAGAGCCCATCCTTAATATTTTTTTCTTTAAAGGGATACTGTAGGGGGGTCGGGGGAAATGAGTTGAAGTTACCCGGGGCTTCTAATGGTCCCCGCAGGCATCCTGTGCCCGCGCAGCCACTCCCCAATGCTCCTGCCCCGCCTCCAGTTCACTTCTGGAATTTCAGACTTTAAAGCCTGAAAACCACTGCGCCTGCGTTGCCGTGTCCTCGCTTCCCCTGATGTCACCAGGAGTGTACTGCGCAGACACAGACCATACTAGGCTTGTACTATACACTCCTGGTGACATCAGTGGGAGCGAGGACACGGCAACGCAGGCGCAGTGGTTTTTCAGACTTTAAAGTCTGAAATTCCAGAAGTGAACAGGAGGCGGGGCCGGAGCATCGGTGAGTGGCTGCGCGGGCACAGGATGTCTGCGGGGGACCATTAGAAGCCCCGGGTAAGTTCAGCTCATTTTCCCCCGACCCCCCTACAGTATCCCTTTAAATACATGCAACCAGTGGCAGAACTACAATTCATAGGGCCCCCCCTGCCAAACTTTGATGGGGCCCCTGTAATGTTTACACCCCTCCCCTTGCCTCCTCTTGGTACCCCTCACAAGGGTCATAAAACCAGTGTGGACATCATGATCTTCACACCCAACAAGTGTAGCCACAAAACACCTGATCTGAAGTATTGTCTCCTGTATAGAAAGAAGTTGGGGCCACCTACAGCTCAGGGCTCCCTCTGCAATCACAGGGGCTGCTCCCCTCTAGTTACGCCCTTACAAGCACCCTTCCCATCTCTAGTTGTGATGTGTTGTGTAATAAGTTCTACTGTTTGCGCACATTTGCAGCACGCATTTAAAAGCATGGCTTCTTTTCCCTTCCCACCTGGAAGCTGCAAACAAGAATTCTTTTTAAGCAAAACAGTTGTTAGTTGTTTGGAGCTGCCACTGACTCCACTCCAACCCCATCCTCTAACCTGGGTATCCCACAATACACATGTGACAGCATCCCCCCTTCTAATACAGAGAAGAATGCCAGCGCAGGGGCCACATTTTTTGGTAATGCGTCTGATGTTTTTGGGGTGCCCACCAGAGACAGCCCCTCCTTTTAAATTTTTATGAACAATGTGGCCAGAAACGAAGACTGTTTTTCAAATTGTGGCCCCCTGGACTTTAAAGTCAGTACAGTCCCAACCACAACAAAAAGGCATGAGAGTTTACTTGCTGAATGTCGCTCTGTACTGTCTCCTATAGGTCGTGCTTTGGAATGCTATTCCTGTGAATATGGACCATGTAAATCACCCACTAAGGCAACCTGTGGTTCTGCCGAAATCTGCAGCACTGATGTATTGCAAACTAATGTTCAAGGTGAGTATTCAAGATGGCCACTTTCAATATGAAATAACATTGAAATGGTACTGCTGTCCTGATTGGGTTATGTAGGTGTGCCCAGTACAGTGACACATATTTGAAATTCTAGAACCGTTTTTGTGTACCTATACTTTTCTAGAGCCTTCAGTCCATGCATTTGTTTGGACGCCCAGTGCCATCCGTTTTGAGTGACAGGGCATGTCTTGACTTCCATGCCTAATCATAACTTGACCAAAAAAAAAAACACTTTAAACCTAACTTTTACTCTGGAACAAATGGGTAGAGTCAGAGACGGGACAAGGTCCTCCAGCACCCAAGGCTGAGACACCAAAGTGCGCCCCTCCATCCCTCCCACCCCAGCCGTCACACACTGATTGCTATTAGACTAAGAGGCGCCACAGGGCCCACAACCTCCCCAACACCTTAATATCTAGTTATCTGGCTTGCAGTCACTGCCATGTATCCCCTTTTATTATTTCTTTCTGCTTCAAACACAATTAGGAATGACTGCTGAAGGAATTCTGCGCCCCCTCCTACACTGCGCCCTGAGGCTGGAGCCTCTCCAGCCTATGCCTCGGCCCGGCCCTGGGTAGAGTCACCAATCTTGTTATTGAGGCTAAATCAATAGACTTTCATCTTTAATGCCTACATTAGGCTGCTCTCATATTAAGATATTGGTATTATTGAAGTGGTATGATTCCTCTTTGTTCTAAAAGATTATTTACAGCATAAAATCTACTACCCCAAAAAATGAAGCAGAATAGCATTTTAACAGTTAAATACAGCACGTTGTTCTTCAGTGGAAAACTCCTTGCTTCAGTAGAAAGCTTCAGGCCACATCAGAAGAGGTGATAACATTATCTTTTGTTTACATTCCTATCCTGTCAGATACATTTAGCAAACATTTGGAGCTGTACTGAGCTTGAGATGGGGTCACATTAATAAAATATACATATCTGGGGTTTCCTCCGGCCCCCTCCAGGCTTATTGCTCCCACGCCCTTCTCCTCTGACTCCCCGTTCATCTACAATTGGCCCCTGAAAGTTCTGTGGTCCGGGGGCTAACTGCGCATGCAAAGCCTGGCCACGTGCGTTCCCATCGCAGAACGCTCCCGGCGATAGGAGCGAGACCGGGGAGTGGCCTGCCCAGACTATTCCTGCGCCGTCTGGCCCTGGCTTGAGTATTATCTGGGGCCAGTTGCAGACTACAGAGGAGACAATTGAAAATGAAAACAATGAGGGATCGATCAGGCCGGAGGAAGCCCCAGGTATGTATATTTTATTAATGTGTCCCCATCTCAGGTACACTTTAAGTATAACTTATACGTTTCTCATGATTAAGATGGAAATGCTAGTTATTCACTGAATAACAGGGCAGGACAAAGAAAACACTGAATAGTCATTTACATGTGTGAATTCTTGATCGTTGCGATGCACAGCAATACCTCTGAATACACACCTAGCAAGACAAGGTTGTTCCTAGTTTTATTTTACTTCCTGTTTTTGTCTTACATGTATATCATGCTTTTCTCCTGGCAGACTCAAAGCGCCAGAGCTGCAGCCACTAGGACACACTCTATAGGCAGTAGCAGTGTTAGGGAGTCTTGCCCAAGTTCTCCTACTGAATAGGTGCTGGCTTACTGAACAGGAAGAGCCAAGATTTGAACCCTGGTCTCCTGTGTTAGAAGCAGAGCCCTTAACCAGTACACTATCCAGTACACATTTTACACTGCCTCCCTCCCCCACCCGCACATATCACCGCTGCCCCATTCCCACCCCATGCCCCTCTCTAGCACCGTACGCAGGGGCGTAACTAGAATACACTGCCCCCCCTGCAAAACTTTGGATGACTTTTTCTCTCTGTGCTATTGGTTGTCATTTTCTCAGGACGGGGTTCCCTGTGGCTTCTGGGCCTCCCTGCGGATGCATCCCTTGCAGGGTCTATTGTTACGCCCCTGTCTGTATGTATGAGAATTGCATGATAAAGGCCATCAAAGCAGCGTGTGAAAGGTGTAAGTAGAGGAAAATGAATGGTCCGCTAAATATTTCCACTCTTCAAATTGGATTAGCGTTTAGATAGAATGCCAAAAAAATCTGTGTTGTTTTTGGCCGCACCTCCAGTGAACTAAAATCAACTATGCTCAAACAAAACTTTTCATGAATTACATAAGGTGGATCGTTCAGCAAGAGGCTTATCACATTATTTCATTCCCTGTCTCTTTCAGGCTTCCCAAATTTGACAAGAAAAGGATGCAGGCGCCAGTCTGACTGTACGACACAATCAACACAGTCCTGTGCCAGTGGTCTAGTGACTATCACATGTTCCTGCTGCAGCACCAACCTCTGCAACTCAGCAGCCACCCGCAAAGTGTCCATAGTCACCGGAATGGCAGCCATAGTGGCTTTGTCAATTTTTAACCTGATGTAGTCCAACAGGATAACTTTATTTAGATCAGGAGTGTCAAACTCAGTCATGTAAGGGGCCAAAATCTAAAATATAGTATAATTTGGGGGGGGTGCAGATTGCTTTTTAAGATTTTACATTTAGTGTCTCAAACTAAGTGGCGAAACTATAGTGACCATGGGTTGATCCAGGGGTGTAACTAGTAATCACTGCCCCCCCCCCCCTCTGCGAAAAATTGGATCCCCCCCCCCCCCCCGGGGCCCGCTCAGGGCTGTTTTGGAGGGCAGGAGGGGTTACAGCATTGGCCACCTACATCAATTGGGAGGGGGGGCACTCCCCCTGTCCTTCACCTCGGGCTCTCCCCTCAGCGCTCCCCCTCCAGCATTAATAGGTGGCAGCAGCGGTGGGCAGGAACACAGGCATACCTCCATGTGTTCCACAGCACAGGTACGATCTCTAAATGCCACACGCTACTTCCTGATAAACAGGAAGTAGCATCAGATGCTTAGAGTGGGGAACCTCTGGCGCGTGGAACGCATGGAGGTATGTCTGTGTTCCTGCCTGCCGCTGCTGCCACTTACTAATGCTGTAGAGGGAGCGCTGAGGGGAGAGCCCGAGGTGAGGGCGAGAGCCGATGTAGGTAACTATGCTCTCCCCTCATGCTGCGACCCCTCCTGCCCCTCAAAACGGCCCTGGGTGGGCCCCCCTGCGGCTGCATTGCTTGCAGCCCCTATCGTTACGCCACTGGGTTTACCCACTCCTCCCCTTTCTGCAGCGTAGTGCAGTGGAGCAGATTAATATTTACCTACTCCAGTTCTGCTTCATGACTCCTATGATCTTCCTGACAGCCACATGCTCTATGCTGTATACCTCTGGCTCCTGAGGCATGTCACGTGATTGGGAGCTGGAGGAATGAAAGCACAGAGCGTGTGACTGCCTGGAAGAACAGAAGAGACACAACACATCGCTGGAGAAGGTGAATGTTACATTGTTCTGCTGCGCTACTCTGCAATGTGGAGAGAGGGTGTCAGCCACATGGGGGTTTTGATTCCAGGAGGGGGTCTCATGCTAATTTCACTTGGTGGTCCCATGGGTTGTTGCTGCACTTTAGCTGAAACTGACAATGTTTTAGCCAGAAACTCTTGTCACCGGTGTGCTCCTTTCAGGGGCATAGCCCACAGCAACCATAGCAGCTGCTATGGGGCCTGGAGCACAGGGGGCTCAGATGGTACTTAAAGTGTACCAGAGATGGTACACTGATCCTTATTTATACTTACCTTGGGCTTCCTCCAGCCCCATGAGCACCAGGGCTTCCCTCGCCGTTCTCTTCAGTAATATGGTCAGTCGCCGCCAGTCATTGCCTTCTGCGCATGCTCGGCCGTGCGCCCTGCCATGCTTCCATCCCCTGGAGCGTTCTGTACTACTGCGCAGCCGCAGAACTCTCCAGGGGACAAGAGCGCGATGAGGGGTGCGTGCGCGGCTGAGCCGTGCATGTGCAGAAGCTGCGACTGCCTGGATTATCAGGAGTCACAGTGGCTGAATGGAGGGGCCGAGGAGGACTGTGATAAGCAGGCCGCACTTCTGTGCACTCCGCAGTAGTCCCACGCAGGTGAATGCATTCACCATGTAGCCAATGAGGTAACACATCTGCCCGGGGCTCCAGCCAGAACACATCGGTCCATCGGAGCGGACACTACACTGTCCGCACCCGCTGGCCACACGTGATCCAGTACAAGTGAGAACCAAGCCTAAGCCTACTCTGTGTTCACACTTTATTTTTGAATGCAAGCGTTAATAAAGCTTTTATCTATGCAAATGAGATAGTGAGATGCAGCCCTGGCTCTCCTGAAAAGTAAAGAGAAACAAAATACTTTTATCTGGCTGAGCAAACAATCCTGATAACGGGACATACCGAGGAAGAATCTCGTAAGATTGATCAGGAACCGCCAAACTTAGGGAAGACCACGGCAATGGAGCTGGGGGTGTCCACAGAGCTGGGATCAGGTTCAGCTAGACTCCTAAAGTACTAATCTCAGGCGATAAGGCCGATGAGCGGGGGTGGGCAGCATCAACAGAGCTAGGGGTGGCGTACGAGAAAAACGGCCACAGCTGTTTTGCTGATGTGGGGGAGGCGGGGTTTTTGGCTTTAAACGATTAATCATTATTACAAGTAAATTATTTCACTTTTATTGTTGAGAAACTTTCAGGAGCTCATCAGTGTAAACAATCTTATCTGAGTGAGTCTGAAATTTATGATCACTCCCAATGTCAAAGCAGGAGTAGCTGCATAATGTGGTCCAGATCAGAGCTCTGTAGGTATTTGAGAATTCTTCAAGTGGACCTGTCCTGATTATTATTAGACTGTTGCAGGGGCATCCATGATCCGTGTTAGCAAAACAATCCTCCTTCTGTTCTGTGCCTCGTGGTGTCCCTATTATGTACTTACCCATGTAGAGTAAAGTCTCTGGATCCCCAGGCTGTCCTACGATCCTCCCCCGCTGCATGGGACCCTCCTTAAAAAGAAAGGTCCAGGATGATTAAAAAGTAAAAATCTACTTACCTTTCCTCCAACCTCTGGCAGCCATCCTGATCCTGTGCCCTTGCCGCAGCTCTGGTGGCTCCTCGCTGTAGATGCCGACCTGGGGAGGTTGGCATCTGCACTGGAGAGGACCAGGAGTCACCAGAGCTGCAGCCAGGGCACAGGACGGCTGCCAGGGGCTGGAGGAAGCCAAGGAAAGTGGATTTTTACTTTTTAATCATCCTGCACCTTCCCAACATTAGGGCCGCGCTCCTCCTCTGGCACACACGAGGCTTTGCAGCACTTACGTGAGCATGACTGCGCCTGTGCAGTAGCATGAAGAGGCTCCAATTTACTGCCCAGGTGCAGCCGTACTCGCTTAGGTGCAAAATGGTTGCAGTTGTGCATAAAGAGGAGCGTAATGGTGCTGATGTGATTACTGACAAGCCCTTGTTGGTAATCTTTGGGGTGTCCATGCTCAATGATGGGGGAACAGCAAGCAGCGTGGGAAGCCTCTATCGGATCCAGAGGCTTCCCTCGTCCTAGGTAAGTATTCATTTTTTGACCCGAGCTTCAGCTCAGGTACTCCTTAAGATTCAGTATCGGATATAGGATGGGAGTGGAGTCGCCCAATCAATGGTGTAGATCTTATTCAAATTGTTCTGCTTTAAAAGTGTGCACAATTCTCCAACACTGCTGGATTTTATTGTGTTTTTATACTATGCCTTCTCTGTAAAAATTGCTTTTATGTTCTGTTTTTCAATAAAACTTAAATGTTATCTCAGTCGTATTTTTGCTGACAATTTTTTATATGTATGTATATAGGGTCCTCATAGTTACAGGTCCCCTTGTTTCACCGAGCTCCCCTCCATTGCACTGCTCAGTTTTGCACAAGCCGCAGTTATGAAGTGTGCATTCACCACAAATGCTTTGTCACTGTTAGGCCTGTAGGAATATCCACCCACGAATCAACTCCAATGCCCCAATCTAACTGCACACGCTTCACCCTATACGGTGCGTCCCCGCTTGAACGGGAGGTGAGAGACAACACCTGCCTGACTTCGGTTACACCCAGGCCTTTAGTGTGCAAAGTATTGGAGCTGAATGGAGGGTGAGTGAATAAACTTCCAGGCCAAACAAGGTAACCGAATAACAAAGTCCAGCAACAGTCCAGGGTCATACACGGGTAAGCAGAAATATCACAGTACCGGAGGACAAGGCAGAGAGTAGTCAAAGAAAATTTCCAAAATCAAACCAGGCAGCAAGGGTCATCATGATATTCCATGAAAGAGGTCAGTTCAGGCAGCAGACAAGGAAGGTCCAGTAATCAAAGCCGAGGTCAAAGACCAGGTAATCCAATATAAACAGCAGGTGACAGCACAACCAGCAAGCTAGAAGCTATCACAGGCAAGGAACAAGTGCACTGAGCAGCCTTAAATACTCCAGTCATCCAATCAGTGGCCGACCTCATGCACACAGCAGCCAATCACACGCAGGCATAATCTTGTTGAAGTATCAGCTGAGAGAGAGATCAGCTGACACGGGTGGCAATATATGTCAGCTGAGTAACCAGTACTAACCAGCAAACATCCTGAGTGTGTGTCAGGTGTAGCATAGTGGTCAAGAGCATCACCTCCGAAGCGAGAAACCAGGGTTCAATCCCAGCCAGGGTCAGCATCCATATATTATTGTTTATTACATAAACCCCTGCCTAAATGTCAGCTGACCCTACCTCTGTCGCCGTCTCAGGCCATACTGCGGCCAAGAGGAGCGATCCCTTACAGTCATACCCGGGCGCAACTACTGGGGAGCAGCCCTTGCAACCACAGGGGGGCTCAGATCTGTCAGGGGCCCCAACTACTATTTCACTCCCCCGATAAAGACATCCATCCTGCAAATCAGGTGTTTTTGCAGCTACACTTGTTATGGGTGTGAAGATTTTGATGGCCACACTTGTTTTATGACCCTTGAAAGCAGGGGTGGATTTAAGCCAAGGCTGAATAGGCCATGGCCTAGGGCACCACAGGATCAAGGGCAGGTGGGCAGCAGGCTACATTAGGGGAAAGGGAAGGGTCATCTGGCTACCAATACTGGAGGGAGGGGGGGGGGGGGGACATCAGGCTATCTATATGGAAAGAGAGGAGGGTTACTTGCCTTCAAATACTAGAGGGAAGGGAAGGGGGGTCATCAGGATGCCTGTACCGGAGGGAAGAGACAACGGGCTACCTATACTGGAGGGTGGGGGAAGGTTCATCTGACTACCTATACTGGAAGGGGGCGGGTGCTGACAGTGGCCTTGGGCGGTAAAGAGTACAAATCCGGCCCTGCTTGCAAGATGGCTGTGAGGGTCTCCAAGGAGAGGCAAGGTAAGGAGTTTGAACACTTCGAGGCCCCATCAAAGTTTTGCTGGGCAGCCCCATGATTTGTATTTATGCCCCGGGGCCACACAAATAATTGTCACATTGAGGTTACTATCAGTAGGGCATGCGGGTTCGTAGGGTGATCACCCTGGGGGGGGGGGGGGGGGGGGGGGTAAGCACAGAGACAAAGAGAGCCCCAATGGTGCAGTAAGTCACAGTAATAACCAACCACTGTAGGCAGCTGGAGATACACAAACCCAACTCCACTCAGGTGTCCAGAAGGACTGGATTTGGTCACTGTTTTGGTAAAAAATTCCAAATGGTTGTGAGGGTGGTAGAGACACTCCTAACCAATGAGAACACCCCTTCCAAAGGAGGGTGGGTAACACAAAGGGGAAAAGAGGTGCCCAGGGTATGATAAAACTGTGTTAACCCTCCTGGCGGTATGATTATTTATGGATTGTAGGGTCCTTTTAATACGTTTCAGACCCTAAAATCAGGAAAAAATCATGCTGCCAGAACGCCAGCAGCAGGCCCTGCTCTCACTCAACTCGCTGGCCTCCAGCGTAGCAATTTTACCTCCATCCTCCGGGTGGCGCTGTAACTCTGTAGTGAGATCAATGACAGTGATCTCACCAGAGTGATTCAGAGCCTCGGAGGACAGGAAGGAGAATAGGTACCAATCCCCCAGGAGGTTTGTAAAAACGCCTGCTGCACACTATACTCTGCATAGAGCACCGGTCTGGTAGCCCGAGCGTAACTCGGGATTACCGCCATGGAGTTTAAAAACAGCTAAAAATGAAAAGAGTGAGGTGACTTACCTCAATGAAGACAAATTGGTATGATAATTTATGAACTTTAATATGCACATTATTTTTTACAGTATCCTCACAGCGTAATAAATAGGCAACAGAGGTGCAAGGAGGTACACTAGACAGTATAGGTAATAGAATGATAAGGAATGATAGGCCAACAATAGGGGAAAATATAACACAGTGTCTGGGAAAACAAACAGATACCGGCAGGCGAATAGTTAGCTGGTGGTCACTGATGAGATGACGCAGAATTTTTTTGACAGCTTTGTCACATGCAGATGACTGTCACACTCAGGCTACTATCAGTAGGACATATACCTCAGGCCCAATTGGCTGGCACTATTTTATTTACAATATCGTCACAATGTAATGGATAGACAAATGAACTGTAAGTAGGTACACTAGATGGTATAGTTACTAATGACAATGGGATTGTTTCACTAAACCGTGCTAACGCATAGCACAGCCATTAACACGCCTTATCAGAGATAACACGCCTTACCAAAGTTAACATGCCTTATCCAAGTTAACATGCCTTATCAGAGATAACATGCCTTATCAAAGTTAACACGCCTTATCCGAGTAGCACAGTGAGTGCTAAGAACGTATGCCTGCTAACTGGCAATGACGAGAGCTCCACTCGTCCTGCCCTGAGCCCGTATTGCTCACTATGCTACTCTGATAAGGGGTGTTAACGTTGATAAGGCGTGTTAACGTTGATAAGGCGTGTTAACGCACGGTTTAGTGAATCACCCCCAATGAATGATAAGCCAGCAACAGATGCAAATATCACACTGTGTCCCTTCTTCAAATCACTTTATCTCCTACGTTTTCTCCTAGGAGATATGATAATGTTTCATCTTCTGTTTAAAACAATTTTTCAGCACTCTGCAATTAAAAAAACTACCAAAACATAGGTGAACAGTACTGCCAAAATTATTCTGAGTATTTTCCTGCTTAACCACTTGACGACCGCAGTGTTAACCCCCCTAACGACCAGGCTGTTTTTTGTTAAGCTGGGCTGTGCAAGCTTTTCAGCCTCCTGCACAGCCCAGCTGTACCTCCTTTTTTTGTCCCTAAGAGGACATGCCGCCGCAGGTGTCCAATCGCTGTGGCCATTTTTGTTTTTTCTTCTAGCCTCTATGAGGCTCTCTCTCCCTCCCTCCGCTTCCCTCCTCCCCTCCATGTTCTGAATTGGAACAGGACGGTGATCCGTCCTGTTCCGCCTCTCATAAGCATCAGCCTATGAGAGGACGACGATCTCCGGCCAATCAGAGGCCGGGGATCGCCGATCTCGTACGGCGCTGCCGGGGACCGCAGCGCTGTATGGATGTAAACAAAGGGGATTTCTATCTCCTTTCGTTTACAAACAGCCTGCTAGCCACGATCCGTTCCATGAAGTGGCAGGGAACAATCTCGCATGCGCGCAGCCATTCCCTGGGAAACTGCAGCCCCAGGACTTGACGCCAATTGGCGTTAGGCAGTCCTGGGGCTGCGTTAGGCCATCCCCAAGTAGTTAAAGAAAACCTGTATCGAGAAAAACCTCCCCTGGGGGGTACTCACCTCGGGTGGGGGAAGCCTCCGGATCCTATTGAGGCTTCCCCCGTCCTCCTCGGTCCCACAGCGGCGGAGGTCTGGCCCTCTAAACAGCGGGGATGTAAATATTTACCTTCCTTGCTCCAGCGCAGGCGCAGTATCGGCTCTGCGCCTCGGAGATAGGCGGCAATAGCGTAGTGCGGACCCGACGGAGATTGGCTATTTTTGCCTGTCTCCGTAAGGAAAGCTGCAACAGCGCCCCCGCTGGAGCCAGCCAGGCAAGGTAAATAAATCAGCGCTTCTCAGCCTTGTCGAGGGAGGATTCCGGGACACTTCGGGGGAGCCAGCGCTGGACTGCCTGCAGATACAGGGGAGGGGGGAGCATCATTGGGACCCTGAGGTTTTCCCCTCCCGAGGTGAGTACCCCCCAGGGGAACTTTTTTGTTACAGGTTCTCTTTAAAGGGTATTTTATTGATAAAAGTAGGAGAAAAAGTGAATAGAATAGGGGCCAGTTTCTGAAAAAATTAAAAACACAAAAACATTGAAATAAAATTATATTTTATTTTCTCTCTATTTAATGAATGCCAGCAGACAACGACTGTGCTGTTGATGATATGATTCAGATGACTAAATAACACAGTTATGTAGTCACAATCAATCAGTCAGAAATACAACCACTAGCCTTGATTGCTTATGTAATGTGCACACATGCTGTGTAAATAGTACACAAATTACACAAATTAAATGCTATCATCTGTCCCTGCATGAAGACTGTCCCTGAAAAGGTACCTTAAAGAGACACTGAAGCGAAAAAATTTATGATATAATGAATTGTATATGTAGTACGGATAATTAATATTATGAACTTGGCCTCCTACTAAGTCTTAACTATATCTGTGAATGGCTGAAATTTTATATGCACATTGTAGCTTTTCCCAACAAGTCTCGGTTTCAGTTTTGTAAACAAGTTTTGACTTGTAGTACCACAAAAGACCACATGATGGCAGCACAGCCAAATGCATAAACTCTAATTAGGACCTGAGGTATGAAAAATCTGCAAGGAAAAGGCAAAAAAATAATAATAATAATAACCTGTTGATCATAGCGAATCAGGTTTATTGTTTAAATTTCCCAGATGAATATGAGATGCATGCACTTCTGGACAAGGAAGGAAGTTTGGAATACGCCTAAAAGGTGCCCACACACAATTCAACAAAATAATCCAGTTCTACGGTAATTCCATAAAAACGATCGGTTGTACAGGAAAATCAAAAGCTGTTTTTTTTATTTGTTTGAGAAATATGATGGAATGTCTCTTTTTTATATATAACTTGATCAGAAGTGGTGGATTTTTGTAATCAATTTTTATGTTAATTTCTTAATGTTTAGTTTTTCAGTGTGTTCAATCATTTCTTTTCGTAATTGGGGAAAAATGTAACATATGTGTGTGAAACATTGGTCATATTAAAAGTGCAATGGATGTACACCTTTACTGTATGAAGTCAGGAGTCTCCTGATATGTGGGGTAGCATTTGCTGCATTTAATTGTGTGTGTGTGTGTGTGGGGGGGGGGGGGGGTAATGCTTGCTGCATTTCTTAAGTGGGGTAACATATGGTACATTTCCTATAAGGGTAATGTTTTCTGAATTTTTATATGTGGTGGGTAGTGTTTTCTGCAATTCATATGTAGAGGGTAACATTTGTTGTGTTTCATATGCAGTGGGTAATGTTTGCTGCATTTCATATGTGGGGTAATGTTTGCTGCCTTGTATATGGGCGTAATGTTTACAGCACTTCATATGTGGAGGGTAATGCTTGCTGCATTTCATATGTGGGATAACGCTTGCAGCATTTCATATATTGGGGTAACGTTTTCTGCATTTCATATGTGGTGGTGATGTTTGCTTTATTTCCTATTTTAACGATTGCTGTTTGTCATATGTGAGGTAATGTTTGCTGCATTTGCTGTTGACTGTTGCATTTATTATTTGATGGTCATAATATTTTAATTTAATATTTTCAGGTTGTTGTTGCAGCATTTGCCATTTTGGGAGCTCATGATTTCTCAATGGAATGCTAATACATGAACCAAAAGAAAAAAAGTGAGAGGAAACTTGATATATTTTGCTGGACACTTTATTAGGCACATCTTGCAGATACTGAGTTGGACCCCCTTTTGCCTCCGGAACTGCCCTTAAGGTGGCCATACACTCGTCAGATTAGCAGCAGATAGATCATCAGATAGATTTCTTATCTATCTGATGTGTTTAGGAACATTTTTTACTAGGAATAGAATTCCAAAAGATTGCAGTTTGAAATCTATTGAAAAATCGATCTGATGACATTTTTTTGCCATCAGATTTCCATTAGGGACAATGCAAAATGATAAGCAATCTCAACAGATCGACCTGGATTTTCCACCCTGCCAGATCGATTGAAATCATTTGAAATCGATCGAAATCGGCTGCCAATCGGTCGATCGGTTAAGCGATTTGCAATCGATCAATCGATTTTGATCGATCGATCGGCTGAGTGTATGTGCCCCTTTATTCTTCATGGAGTGCCTCAGAGATTTTGGGCCATATTGACATGCTGGTGTCATGTTCATCGGGTGTACAGAACATCCATGATGTAAATCTCTCGTTCCACCACATCATAGGGGAAACTTTACTTGTTATGTGTGTTTTTTAAGGTGGCCATACACTTATAGATTTACAGCAGATTCGACCATCAGATAGATTTCTGTCAGATGCCTGTCAAGTAGAATCTGACAGGATCTGTCTGATGTGTGCTACACACTAGGAACAGATTTCCAATACATTTCAGAATTAAATCTATTGGAAATCTATTGAAAATAGATCTAAATGCATTATTGGACCATTAGATCCAATGCAAATCTATAAGCCATCGATCTGCTGCCAGCAGCAGATCGACCTAGATCTTCCATCCTGTCAGATAGATCAAATCGATCGAAATCAATCAAAATCGGCCACAAATCGATCGAATGGGGAATTTGACAGAATCGATATTCTATAGCATTGATCGATCGATGTAAGGCTAAAATCGACCAGTGTATGGGCCCCTTTAGAGGAAATGCTGCATTAGTATTATGTGTGTGTTTTTTTGTTGTTTTTTCTTGGGGGGGGGGGGCACTGTTTAATTACCTACAGGGTCACTTTGCCTAGCTGTGTCTGAGGAGGAAACTCAGACCCGCTGCCTTAACACTACAGTTGGATCCACCCACATCTTGTCACAGCCATGCCCATTTTTCACCGTATTCCTCCTTTATCCTTTGTGCCTCAGGATGCCCCAGTTCTTTCAGGATTCTGCTGGGGTAACACAATCCATTCAGGCAAGTACCAATGTATTAAAAATAGCTCTTTTATTGATTTATATATATATATATATATATATATATATATATATATATATATATATATATATATATATATATATATATATATATAAAAGAGCTATTTTTAATACGGAGGTGCCTGCCTGAATGGACTGTATTGGTACATAGTCACCTGGTACAGTGGCTGGAGGCATTTGCACACTGTCAGCGTCCTTTGTTCATGTGTGCTCCCCCATACCAATTGTTGTTATACATGGGGTAATGACATTACTGGGGAAAAACTGGCAATACAGGAGGGAGACTGGTACTAATGGGGAAAGGGGAGGTGGCTATATTTGGGAGACATGGCTATCTTAGGCTCGTATAGCCATTGCTAGGAGAAAGCGGTTGTCATGGTGGCCAGACTTGTTAAAGAGACACTGAAGCGAAAAAAAATATATGATATAATGAATTGGTTGTGTACTATGAATAATTACTAGAAGATTAGCAGCAAAGAAAATATTCTCATATTTTTATTTTCAGGTATATAGTGTTTTTTCTAACATTGCATCACTCTATAATATGTGCAGATTACACAACACTCAGCATTCAAAATGATTCTTTCTTTCAGAGCAGTCTGTGAAGTAATGAACTCTCCTCTAGCAGAGGAAAAGTAAACAGTTCAATTACAGTTAATAAAAGTCAGATAACAGCCCTCTCCACGACTAAGTTAGTCGGAGAGCTTAATAGCTTTTTTGCATAGAGATAACAACTGGAGTTTCTCAACTCTTCCTGTACTGGAAACAATTAGACTGATGTATCTGATCTTAATGTTTTTTTTCTTAGCTGTACTACACATACAAATCATAATATCATCATTTTTTTTTCGCTTCAGTGTCTCTTTAAAGGATTTCTGGCAATAAAGGTCAACATAGAATAAGGGAGGTGGTGAATGCTCCCTGTATTATGCATCCACCCTATATGGCACATGGTTTATAATCTTTAGTGTGTGGATGTTGAGGTTTTTTGAGGGGTTGGGGAGGAGGGTGATACAGACAGGACTTCTTGCCAGGAGTGAGAAAAAGGCTAGAAAAGCCCCTGAGGTGGATCATATTTATATATGACTTCATTTTTCCTAGGTAGATGAAATCTGCCAAGTATTTGCAATTTTATGTTGGATCATTTTATGAAAATTTTGCAGTACTGTACCTGACTTAGCCTTCCTATGATGTTCTTTATATAGTTTTACAGACCTGATAACTATTAACCTAAATTGCTGTAAGCTCAGCTGTTCCACAATTTTTTTTTCTTAACAATAGATACATTTTCCAGTGTTCTGCTGCCTTAATCCAACCTTTTTTGAAATGTGTTGGCAATAAATTCAAAAATGAGCAAATGCAATATAATTTTTCAGTTTCAACATTTGTTTTTCTTACTTATTTTCAATTAAATATAAGGTTTAAATCAGGGGTCCCCAAACGTTTTGAGTTGAGGGCCAGGTCAACATACGTCAGACAGCTGGGGAGCCAGAGTATACATAATATGATGTAGAAGTCTTTGCGGGTCAGACAGTGACGCTTACCCAGGTGACAACCTGCATTGGACAGCAGTGTCACCTGATGTGGAATTTGATTGGAAAACATTGAATTACTGCTTTCTGGCTTCCATGTGGATGGGTGGTGCCAGCACTGCTATTCTATATGCAGACCACCAATATTTAAAGATGTAGCTGACCGCATCTGTAAGTAATACATTTTGTGTCGCTGGCCGCTAAAAAAAGCCTCATTCGGCCCGCAGCCTTAGTTTGAGGACCATTGGTTTAAATGATTCACAAACTATCACATTCTGTTTTTATCAGGAATCAAAAATATTTACTTTGCCAAGCACAATGGGGGCTGTACCCAAAATTATTTTAGGGACATACAGGGTCGGTGTACTTTTTTTTCACAGCTTTTTTGGAAACATGTCTATAAACTGATTCTTGTAGGTGTTTTTTTGTTGTTGTTCTTCTACATTGAGTGGCTCATTATTGTTCTTCAAAGGTCAGCGGCTGCACACTTGACTGGATATTAAAAATTCCTTTTATTTCAACGTTACGCTTAGACTGGCAAGGTGCACACGCCAGTGCCTGCAGACAATGGCCCGGTCTTCAGTGTGCCACACAACGATATCATTATTTGCGCTAATAACAGAGGCTGGAACATAGTTCCTTGCATACTTGCCATTTGTTCTTTTGTCTGTTGCTTGCCACAGAATAATATTGTGTGATATTACGTTGTGAGGAGCATTTTGTTCTCTATAGTCCACGACACCTCAAGCAAGTCCACCACAAAGGAATGAATGATGAATGATGCACCCATTGGAATACCTTGGAGGGTGGCTAAGTGACTGGCACTCTCACCTTGCAGCACTAGGGTGCCAGGTTTGAATTCCAGCCCGGACGTATCCATGAGATTGAACGTCCTCTCCATGTTTGCATAGGTTTCCTCTGGGAAGACTCCTCCCACCCATCACCTCACATAATAACCCATACGCAATTCACTTTTTCTCCTGAGTTACTCCTAGGTGATAGTTTCACAACCTGTCATAAATTGTGTTTTAAGTCACCAACAATCAAGATAATACTCAAAATAAATTTGACACTACTTTTTCACCAACTTTTGGGAATTTTTTAATTGTAAGATGCTGAAAAGGTAGTTTAAAGAGAAAATGAAAATTATCTCCTAGGAGAAAACTTAGATGATGTGTCCTCAAATCTTCAGTAACCCCCATTTAGTGCCACCATGCTTTTTGCAAAATGTAGTGTGTGTGTGTGTGCGTGTGTGTGCGTGCGTTCACTCGAAAACGGCTTGACCGACTTGAACAAAACTTGGTACACAGATCCCTTACTACCTGGGATAATATGTTCTGGTGGTCTCGTGGCCCCCCTGCACACATGGGCGGAGCTACTAACAGCTAATCAGATTTCACCCATTCATGTCAATGGAAAAAATGTAAAAGGCTGCTATTCTCACAGTAATCAAGCCAGAGTCCCCCCACTTGGCACAGTTGGTCACTTGGTGACCGAGGTTACAAATCCAGGAAAAGTGGGTGGAGCATAAAACAGCCAAATTTCAGCCATTCATTTTAAATGGTAAAATGTAAACTGCAGCCATTCTTACACTGTTAATCGCAGGGTTTTCGAAATTGCCACGCTTGGTCACTGTGTGAATGGGATTAAGATTCAAGAAAGGGGGTGGAGCCTACAACAGTCAATCAAAATTCACCTATTGATTTTCAAGGGGAATATTTAAACAGCTGCTATTCTTACACTGTTAACGGCAGAGGCTTCAAACTTGCTACAGTCAGTCATTGGGTGACTGGGGTCCAACTTCACTAAAGGGGCAGAGCCACAAACAGCCAATCAGATTTCCTTGGAGGATAAACTGCTTCCATTCACACATTTTTGATGCCGGGGACCTGAAAGCTCACAAACTTGGTCATTGAGTGACTGTGTGTTCAGTTTACAAAAAGTGGGCAGAGCCAAAAACAAATTTTACTGGAAAAATATAAACTGCAGCTATTCTTACACCGTTAATGGCAGGGAGCTCAAACTTTGCACAGTTGGTCACTGGGTGGATGAGATTAAGATTTTGGAAGGTGGGTGGAGCCTACAACAGCCAATAAAAATGCACCTTTGATTTTCAAAGGGAATATTTAAGCTGCTACCATTCTTATACTGTTAATAGCAGATCCCTCAAACCTGGTACAGTTGGTCACTGGGTGACTAGGGTTCAAATTCAGAAAGAGGCGGAGCCACAAACAGCCAATCAGATTTGTTTATTTTTCAATGGGAATATACAAAGTATTTATACCAAGGACCCCAAAGCTCATAAACGTGATAACTGAGTGACTGTATGTCAAGGTTAGAAAAAGTGGGCGGCGCCAACAACTACATTTTTTACATGTGAAAATATAAACACCAACAATTCTTACACTGTTAATCGCAGGGTTCCCAAACTTAACACAGTTGGCCACTGGGAGACTGGGATTAAATTCAGAAATGTAGGTGGAGCAGGGGAGGACTGGCCAGGGGGGAAGGGGGGAGATTTCCCCCCAGGCTGCCTCTCATTTAATGATTTAGGGCTGGCCGATCCACCAATCTTTTCGATAATTATTATTGAATCAGATGAAAACCTGTGCTGCCTCAAGCATGCCCAATCAACGATTTGACTGATTTTGGGTGAAAATTTGTTGAATGTATTGATCTGAGATGCTGGGAAATCTCAGGTCGATGTGGTCGATCAAGTGCAGCAATCACGAACGATGAATGTGATGGAAACCCAGGCCATTGTCCCTTAAAATATATTATGTGCCCCCGATGCCTGTGCATTATACTTTACCTGACACGCTGTCCCTCAAGTGTCCTTGCTGTATTTCTGCATTGGTGCCCCACGTGACCGTCGGCATATAGCACGTGGGACGCATGTGTGACATAATTTGGGCTGGGGCTGCCATGAAAACGGGCCTCTAGTTTGTGTTTTCCCTCCAGGCCAAAAGGCCTCAGTCCTTCCCTGAGGTGGAGCCTACAACAGCCACTCAAAATTCACCAATTGATTTTTAAGGGGAATATTTACATTGCTACCATTCTTACACTGTTAATGGCAGAGGCCTTAAACCTGATACAGTCAGTCATTGGGTGACTGGGGTCCAAATTCATTAAAGGGGGTGGAGCCACAAACAGCCAATCAGATTTGTTAGATTGATTTCAGACATTCTGTCATTGGCAGGGTTATCAAAATTGACACAGTTGGCCACTGGGTGACTGTGACTAATATTCAGAAAAGTGGGTGAAGCCTACAACAGCTAATCATAATTCACCTATTGTTTTTCAAGGGAAAAATTTACATTGCTGCCATTAATACACTCTTAAATCTGGTAAAGTCAGTCACTGGGAGACTGGGGTTTAAATTCTGAAAAGGAAGTAGGCCAAAACAGACAATCAGATTTAATTTCATTGGTAAAATGCAACCCCAAAGCTCATAATCTTGGTCATTGAGTTACTGTATGTCGAGGTTAGAAAAAGTGGGTGGAGCCAAAAACAACTAACTTTTTACATGGGAAAATATAAACTGCAGCCATTCTTACACTGTTAATGGCAGGGTTCTCAAACTTGACACAGTTGGTCACATTGCATATGGGCCCATGGTATCCAATAGCATAAAAACGTATATTCTGTTGGTTTCAAATGTTCAAAGATGTATGGACCCATATGCAATTCACTTTTTATGCCGTGTTTTCTCCTAGGTGATATTTTAGCACCTTCTTCATAAAAAGCCTTTTAAAGAGACACTGAAGCGAGAATAATTCTCGCTTCAGAGCTCATAGTTAGCAGGGGCATCATGTGTGCCCCTGCTAAAACGCCGCGGCTAAATGGGGGTCCCTTTACCCCCAACCCCCCCCCCCCCCCCCCGCAAAATCAACGACCAAATTGGTCGTAGATTTTGCTGCTCCTAGAGGCAGGGCTAACGACGGCAGCCCTGCCTCCAGTCGCGTCTATCAGCGGCGCATCGCCGCCTCTCCCCCGCCCCTCTCAGTGAAGGATAACTGAGAGGGGCGGGGGAGAGGCGGAGATATGCGCTGACAGACGCGCGTGGGGCAGGGCTGCGGCGGTTAGCCCTGCTTCAAGCAGGAAGTAATCCCCCGCTGCACGGAGGGGATTTGGGGGGTAAGGGACCCCTGTTTAGCCGCGCGATAGCGGCGTTTTAGCAGGGGCACACATGCCCCTGCTAGCTATGAGCTCTGAAGCGAGATTTATTCTCGCTTCAGAGTCTCTTTAAACCAGCAAATACAGTAAATAATTTTGATAGTACTTTTTCACTCACTTTTTGGTACCTTTTCAATTGCAAAGTGTTGAAACATTATTTTAAATAGAAGATGAAATATTATCTACTTGGAGAAAACTTAGGCGAAAAAGTAAATTGAATAAGGGCTCTATAGTAACAGTAGTCATTGAAGACCTATTAAAATCAATTTCTCTAAGTGGACGTACTCCAAGTCTAGCATTCCCTAAACGGTGCACCTTCCTCGAACTTAGAAGCTAATTTAGAAGCTAATTTTCCTGCTATAATGCTGGGAATACACGGTTCGTTTTTCAGCCATTTAGATGGCTCGATAGATAATTTCTGACATGTCCGATCTCCCGCCCGATCGTTTCCCCGCTCGATTCCGCATTGAACACAATGGAAAATGATGAGTAAACCGAGCGGAAGATAAGAGAATCGCCTGCGGAATCGAGTGGGAAATCGATCGAGTGGGAGAATCGAGCGGCAAAATGGACGCACGACAAGTCTAGCATTCCCTAAACGGTGCACCTTGCACAAATTTAGAAGCTAATTTTCCTGCTATAACATCTTCACCTTTTATATCCTTATGAAACACCCTCCTTTCCCTTATCCTAAGATGTTTTGTTTGCCCAGAAATCTCCACAATATAAACCATTGTGTTTTCACAGACTCCCTAAACATAACTCTTTTTTAACCTGAGCTCCTCCGACCTCTCTGGCCACCCACAGAACAAAGCTGATCCTGTCAGATTACAGTGTTCACACCCTACCGATTCCCAGCCTTCAGTATGTGCCTCATGCCAGATCCTAACCGAGTTGCACGCAGTACAAAGCACAGCTGGAAAGAAATCGAAATAGAGTTTCTCTAAAATAACAGTCAAAACTGTTCCATTTCAATCTCTCTTTTAAAGGACATCTGAGGTGAAAATAAACTGATGAGAAAAACAAATTGTATCTAACCTCCTTCTCCTAAAATGACTTTTTTTAGATATCCCACGGCTTTATTTTATATTTAAATCTAGTTTTTAAGTTTTTCTATGTTATTGTTTCTGTTCAATGACACCTTCATTGAAGTATGCCAGAGCTCAAATCTATGAATTATGGACCTTTTTTATCTATTTAATCTTTCATGCTCTCAGAAGCCATTTACTGACAGGAAAGTGTTTTCTGGCTGTAATTACTTATTAGTGAGGGTTATGTTATAGTCTGACCCAGTCCGACCTGGTCCCGACCTGGAAAGAAACTGTCAATTTCATACCTGATGTTTAACTCTTTTAGACAGAGAAAGGAAAAAAGGAACACAGGATAGTTATTTATGTGCTTGGCACTGTACATACACATGTCTAGCTCATCATGTCACATGTCACCTTAGTTGTCCTTTAAAGAAAACCTAAGTAAACATAAAAACAAAACAAAAAAACAGTTTAACCGGGGGCTTCTACCGCACCCCCTGCAGCCACCCTGTGCTCGCGCCGTCACTCAACGATCCTCTGGTCTCCTGCAGTAAGTCATTTTCAATTTTGCAACGGGGTCACTGCGCCTGCGCGGCTCCGAACGCGCGGTTCCTCGATCACGCTCCAGCCACTGGGAGCATCCTGTGCATGTGCAGTAAGAGAAAATCCAGGCGCAAATAATTTGATCAACTTTTTTAAATAAAATATCAAGAGACTTTCAAAAATGAGTCCATTGCAGCAGCACAAACAGTAACTGATGTATGGTCAATTCAACAAAGTTTTCATTATGTAGCTTTAGAACCTCCCTCCTCTATCTGTTGAAAAAGCTGGCGACTTGGAGGCAGTCAAACAGCAAGTCCGCACTGCAAACATCTCTAAAACTGGAATTCTGAAGCCTTTGCTCTGTTCTGACACTTGAAAACGCCTGCTAGCCATCATTCTTGGATGTCTGAGAGACACCTTAAAAGGAAACTTAAGTCAAGTATAAAAAATGAGATTAACTCACCTGGGGCTTCCCTCAGCCCCCAGCAGCCGATCGGTGCCCTCGCAGCTGGCCGCAATAGCAGCATAGGGGGTGATATACAGGCTGGGAACGCGAAGAATCACTCGCGTTCCCATGCCTGTCGGCCAGTGACGGACAAACTGGAAGTGTTCGCCGGCGGGTCCTGGAGCGTCAGAGCGGGGCTGCGAGGGCACCGATCAGCTGCTGGGGGCTGAGGGAAGCCCCAGGTGAGTAAATCTCATTTTTTATACTTGACTTAAGTTTCCCTTTAAAGAGGAACTCCAGTGAAAATAATTTAATAAAAAAAGTGCTTCATTTTTACAATAATTATGTATAAATGATTTAGTCAGTGTTTGCTCATTGTAAAATCTTTCCTCTCCCAGATTCACATTCTGACATTTATTACATGGTGACATTGTTACTGTGGGCAGGTTATTTAGCTGTTTCTAGCTGTTAGACAGCTGTAAACAGCCATTTCCTGTCTGTGAACATTGTTACATTGTGGCAGTTTGCCAGGAGTACCGCGGTATTCAGAGCCTCTTGTAGGAGGGGTTTCAGCACAAAATCAGTCATACAGCACCCTCTGATGGTCTGTTTGTGAAAATCATTCTATTTCTCATGTAAAAGGGGGTATCAGCTACTGATTGGGATAAAGTTCAATTCTTGGTTGGAGTTTCTCTTTAAAGATCACCTGGATGAAACTGGGGTCATTTCTTTCCTAGGCTAATGTAATCATGGACAAGCAACTCAATGACGTTATCATTACACTACAGTAAAATAATTAAAGTTGGCAACATTACTAAGATCTGCAAGATCTCATGTTGATAGGATATACTATAGGCCAAGGGTCCCCAAACATTTTCGGTCAAGGGCCGGGGCAACATACTTCAGATTGCTGGGGGGCCGGAGTATACATAAAATGATGTAGAAAAACATTACATTGTACCAATATATTGTAAACAGCTCCTATTAACATGTGCAGCCCTAATGTCTCCCATTTAACCAGACCATTTTAACATGTGCAGATAGTATGCCTCCCAACTCAGCAAGAGCAGTAATTATGTCACCAACACAACAAGTGCAGATATTGTGACCCTAAAGCCCAATCTACACGATTCTTTGTGCGATTCGATTACGATTCTATTTACGAACCGATTAAATCTGACATGTCCGATCAGGATTCGATTTGATTCAATCCAATTTGCCATTGTCTTGCAATGGCAATCGAATCAAATCCCGATCGGACATGTCGGATTTAATCGGATTGTAAATAGAATCGTAATCGAATCGCACAAAGAATCGTATCGTGTAGATTGGGCTTAACATAGCAAGTCATATGTGAGCCATAATTTCACCAAATGGCCTGCAAAAGCCTGCAGCACAATCCGAAGAAGTCTTTGCGAGCAAAAGAAGCATACCCTAGGTGACAACCTGCCGTCCAATGATTGGAAGCCAGTGAATGACTTTTTTCTGGCTTCCATGTGAAAGGGTGGTGTCAGCACTGCTATACTATATGTAGGCTGAAAATTTTTAAAGATGCAACGGTCCGCATCTTCAAGTAATACATTTTGTGTGTGGGGGGCTGGTAAAAATGCCTCAGGGGCCACATTCGGCCCGCGGGCCTTAGTTTGAGGACCACTGCTGTAGGCAATCTAGCTGGTTGAATGAGTTCATCCATAGAGAACCTCCAACTATAAAGAGAGAAAACAGGAGATACAGGAGGCTCTAAGTGTAGTAGTATATGCCACTAGGGAAATGCTTTCCATCATACTCATGCAAGAAGTTGTCCAGTCACTACTGTAGGTCTACCGTGTTGGGAAATTACCCACTTGAGTCTTTGGTTCTGAGTATCAAGTCGGTCACACGCCAAGCTGTAGTGGTGAATTACAGTAACCAGTTTAGGACTACAGGCTGCACATCAATGTATTTAAGTGGTATGGAGGTGCCCAAGAAAGATTAAAATAATGAAAACATTCAACAGGAGTGTAAGTCGTGTACTTACCTACTATAAGGAAATTAGTCAGAAAAAAGGGTTAAAAGCTTTACACAGCATGTTTTGTGAGACTTAAAGTGAACCAGAGACGAAGCACCCTCAAGTATTTTACCATACAGTATACATCAGTGGGAACATTAGAGAAAACACCTACCCTGCTCTCTGTTTCGTCCTTCACTGCTCAATCTGCCTGTTATCAGCCCTGATAAAATCCCTGACTGAGCATTCAGTCTGGCTTTTCTCAGAAATCATTATAGCTGAGTCCAGTGGCATAGCTAAGGAGCTCTGGGCCCCGGTGCAAGTCTTACATGGAGCCCCCCAAGCACTCTATACATAACAATTGATATGGCGCACCAAAACCTGCCAAGGACAACCACAGTGTCAGAGGTGCACAAAGGGGATGAGGAACAGCTTGTTAAGGATTACTACTATTCAAAGCATCTATAGAAGTGTTTATTATGAGCACAGGGCCAATAGAGAGCAAGTACTGTGATAGAGGGTGGACCCTTCAAGACCCTTCTGGCCCTAGGGCTCCAAAGCAGTCGCTACCTCTGCATCCCCTATTGCTATGCCACTGGCTGAGTCTGTCTTCTCTGATGTCTTTTCAAGCCCAAGCCTGCCCCCTTCTGGCTCTGCTTTCCCCTTTCTGTATACTTGCAGTAGGAGCTGCTAATTTAAGGGTATATTGAAAAACTTTTTTTTAAATCTATATTTGTTAGTCATAACTTATGAAATCACCATTTCTAAAAACCTCTTATGACTCATAAGAGGTTTTTAGAAATGGTGATTTCATTTTGCACACAGCCTACTGAATAATATGCTTTTCTGATGAACTGTGTTTTGCATGGAGTTTTAGTTAAAAAAAAACACAAAACAACGGCAAAAAAAAGAGTGGCGAAAATACCAGGTATAGTATTAATTTTGTAAAATCTATTGGGGGATATGTTTATTTTGTGCCAATGCATTCATCTCTGGTTTCCTTTAAAGCTAATGGGAACCGTTTTTAATAAAAAAAATAATGAGAACCGTTTAAAAAAAAAAAGTCAGATACTCACCTAAGGAGAGGGAGGCTCTGGGTCCCATAGAGCATTCCCTCTCCTTTCCCGGTGCCTGCTGCTATCCTTGCTCCCACGTAGCGGTATTCGACCGTTTCGGTCAAATACCGTTGGCTCCCGAAGACGTGCCGCTCTACACTGCGCACGTGCGCGCCCTTTGACACACTCGCATGTGCGCCGCCTGTCTTCGGGAGGACTCGGCTCCCGAAGACTTCCGAAGTCCCCTCGGCGTGGGATGAGAATGGAGGAGCCAGCGCAGCACCGGGGGCACCGAGAGAGGAGAGGGATGGCTCATTAGGACCAAGCCTTCCCTCTCCTTAGGTGAGTATCTGCCTTTTTTTTTTAAAACCGGGGTTACATTAGCTTTAAGCCCAATAAAAGTTGTTTGATAATTGTGCTGCATAAAAGACCGCTGTTGAGCATGTGTATGGGGCTTTAGTCCAATTCCTGAAGTACTACGCCAGTTGGCTGACTCTGGCACCTCTGCATAGCTCAGATCTGCCAAGGTCAGCCTCAGAGTAGAGGCAGAGGGCCCCTAGGGGGCTCCTCTGGTCAAAAAATTACAATTACCGTATTATTTTGCTATGTACATTAATATCTGGCACTGTTTCTCCCCCTCATCACAGCAGCGCAAAAGTTGTCAGCAGGGTGGAATGCTAAAAATATTACCGACTATATCGAAGCAGAAGGAAAGGGCAGCTTCCTCTGGGGTGGCAGGGAAAGTGGTTTTGGTTGGGTTGTGCCTGAAAGAACCAAGAGCTAGCAGCCAGCCAGTGTTAATAATGTGGGCGGAGCTGGTTGATGACTTGGGTGTGGTGCTTTTGCCCCAGTCTTTATCTGCTCGCCAGTGGTGTCAAACATTGTTATGCGCCTGATGAAGGACCTGCGTGTCTATAACATGTAGTGCTTCTGTTTCACAATACATGCATCTTTGCAGTCAGTGGTTTGCCACCTCTTCATTTATTTTGGGCTGAATCGGAGACCGTTAGAGCACTCCCGTCGAGGCTTGGCACCGGCAAATCTCAGGACACAGTACACCTGGGCAACTGCTTCCTTGAAACCTTGCTTTTGTTGAGCCAGACCTTAGACATTTTTGTGCTTTTGGTGGAGGTGGTTGCCCATTACTATCACACAAGGCAGAATAAGTAGTAGTCTACATGGCCCAGCCTGGGTCAAGTCATAGCACCCCCTCTTCCTTCCCCCAGTCCTAGAGACAGGGCTCAGAGGGGTCCCAAAGCAGAGGTGTAGGTACACTTCCTCCTCCTACTTCTCTGTTTTCTTTAAAGTTTCATGGTTAACCTGGAGATGTTAAACAGAATTTTGATGACTCCGAGGAGTCCGACCAAGGGAAAAGAGAGGCAGAGCATGATATATGCCTTGATGCACAAGTCTTTGTGTTGTCAGACAAAGAGGAGCTGTTCGACGTTCCCTCCAGTTGGTTTTCACCTAAACCTGCTGATCCAGACAAGCTTGGTGAAACATTAACCAAAAGGCCACTTCCACCTGCCAGAGTATACTGCATGCTTGGCCCTGCTGAGGAGGAGGAGCAGGCAGATGATGGTAATGTCCTTGATCCAACATAGGGCGAAAAATGAGCTCATCATCGCCGTAGGCAAAAAGAGAAGGAGGAACATTGACATATAGCGCCGGATGTTAATGTAGATATCAAAATAAATTAGTTTCAATTTGCTTTTTTAGTTTTAAAGGGTTTTTTTATTTGGCAATAAAGTCATTTTCACAAACGGCATAGAGGTAGTTGGTCACACCAGTGGAGAGAACCGAAGAGTATAGCTTACATCAGTGGTTCCCAACCTTTTCCGGCCCGGGGAACACTTTCTGACCATATTTTTCTCCGGGGAACGGCGGCGGGGGGGCGGCGCGCGGGTGTTTGCGCAACCTAGTGGACAGTGCCGTGCTATGGGGGGGGGGGGGGGCGGCTGCATAGCTAGCATAGTTGCCCCAGTATAGGGAGTTTAGTTGCCCCAGTATGGTTAGTATAGTTACCCCAGTATAGTGCCCCAGTATAGCTAGTATAGTGCCCCAGTATAGCTAGTATAGTCCCAGTATGGATAGGTAGTGCCCCAGTATAGCCAGTAAAGTGCCCAGTATAGCTAGTATAGTGCCCAGTATAGCTAGTATAGTGCCCAGTATAGCTAGTATAGTACCCAGATAGCTAGTATAGTGCCCAGTATAGCTAGCATAGTGCCCAGTATAGCTAGCATAGTGCCCAGTATAGGTAGGTAGTGCCCCAGTATAGTGCCCAGTATAGCTAGTATAGTTGCCCCCAGTATAGCTAGTTTAGTTGCCCCCAGTGTAGGTAGTTTCGTTGCCCCCAGTATAGCTAGTTTCGTTGCCCCCAGTATAGCTAGTTTCGTTGCCCCCAGTATAGCTAGTTTCGTTGCCCCCAGTATAGCTAGTACAGTTTCCCCCAGTATAGATGCCCAGGAGGGGGGAAGCAGCGCTAGAAGGAGGGGCAGTGGAGGCAGCGGTGGGGAGGGGGGAAATATCCCCCCCCCTCCCTCACCTGGGACCCCTCCTTCTGCCTCTCTCCCCCTCCATTTAGCGGTGGCAAGTGCGGCTCGGCAGCGGGGAGGCATACGGAGAATTACTCACCACGTCTGCGTTCCAAGCGCCGGCAGCGGCATGTCGTCACACATCTCCGCCTTCAATGCCGCCCACTGTGCTTCCGCTAATCAGGAAGCACAGTGGGCGGCATTGAAGGCGGAGATGTGTGACGACATGACGCTGCCGGCGCTTGGAACGCGGAAGTGGTGAGTAATTCTCCGTATGCCTCCCCGCTGCCGAGCCGCACTTGCCACCGCTAAATGGAGGGGGAGAGAGGCAGAAGGAGGGGTCCCAGGTGAGGGAGGGGGGGGATATTTCCCCCCTCCACACCGCTGCCTCCACTGCCCCTCCTTCTAGCGCTGCTTCCCCCCTCCTGCACCCTAAAGTAGGTACAGGTCTGGCGAGAGGCCAGACCTGTACGGCACACCAGGCAACATGCCGCGGCACGGCTCACCGGTTGAAAAACACTGGCTTACATGACATTGAAAACAACAGTGTAACAGGAAAAAACAGTGGTCCAGATTGCCAGATATTGTAAGTTAAGGTACTCTATGGGCTTGATTCACAAAAGAGCGCTAACTGTTAGCACGGCCGTTTTCGCGCGAATTTTCGCATCGAGCGCGCTCGTGAATTTTCGCGCGAAACGATAACGGTTTTTGCGCGCAAACACGAATTTTCGCGCGAAATCGATATCGTTTTCACGCAAAAATTCGCGTTTGCGCACGAAAATCATTATCGTTTCACGCGAAAATTCACGAACGCACGCAATGCGAAAATTCGCGCGAAAACGGCCGTGCTAACAGTTAGCACTCTTTTGTGAATCAAGCCCTATGTGATTTTGGCAGCCGATCGACCAATAAACATCTCTCCCTGATCAAATCTGATGGAAGATCTGTTGTCCGCCATAAACTGCAGGCTTATTACCAATCGATTTCAGCATGAATCTTTTGGCAATAGGCTTTGTATCCCCCTACTGTGCATGTACTCGTGCAAACCCCATGTTCTATAACGCAATGCACCGGCAACCATGTGGCCTGTCAATCCGGAAGGAGTAGCCACAGTCATTGCGTTTATTTTCTGGCGAAAAGCTGCACTTATTGCGTTTATTTTCTGGTGAAAAGCTGCACTCATTGCGTTTATTTTCTGGCGAAAAGCTGCACTCATTACGTTTATTTTCTGGCGAAAAGCTGCACTCATTGCGTTTATTTCTGCTGAAATGTTGCCCGCTGCATTATTTTCTGGTGAAATGTTGCCCACTGCATTTATTTTCTGCTGAAATGTTGCCCACTGCTTATTTTCTGCTAAAATGTTGCCCACTGCATTATTTTCTGCTGAAATGTTGCCCACATTGCGTTTATTTTCTGGTGTCTGGGGTAACTGTTGCTGCATTTATTATTTAATGGTCATAGTTGGCTATATTTGCTGCTTTGGGGTTACTGCGGGTATACTAATAAATAGCATCACACAGTTTCTGCACACCCATGATGCGAATCCTCGTTTCACCACATCATGGCAGAAACACTGCTTTCTTATGCCTAGCTGTTACATCATTACGTTAGCCCTGCCCATACAATGTCATGGCCATGCCCATCCCTCCCCCCCCCCCCCCTCCCTCTCTGAGGACAGTCAGTGCCATGACTATAATGTATTCTGTAAAGTGCTGCAGCAGATGTCAGTACTGTAAAAATACATCATAATAATATGGCAGGACATTAGACTATGACTATGGTAGGATTAGATTGTGAGCTCCTCTGAGGACAGTCAGTGACATGACTATGTACTCTGTAAAGTGCTGCAGAACCTGTCAGTGCTATATAAATCTATATATATAAAATCGTGTGTGTGTGTGTGTGAGTGTGAGTGTGAGTGTGTGTGTGTATGTGCCGCGATCACGCGAAAACGGCTTGACTGATTTGAATGAAACTTGGTATACAGATCCCTTACTACCTGGGATGATATGTTCTGGGGGTCTCGGGTCCCCCCTGCACACGTGGGCGGAGCTACAAACAGCAAATCAGATTTCACCCATTCAAGTCAATGGAAAAAATGTAAAAGGCTGCCATTCTCACAGTAATCAAGCCAGAGTCCCCACACATGGCACAGTTGGTCACTTGGTGACCGAGGTTACAAATCCAGGAAAAGTTGGCGGAGCATAAAACAGCCAATCAAATTTCAGCCGTTCATTTTAAATGGGAAAATGTAAACTGCAGCCATTCTTAGACTGTTAATCGCAGGGTTCTCAAACTTGGCACACTTGGTCACTGGGTGAATGCGATTAAGATTCAAGAAAATGGGTGGAGCCTACAACAGCCAATCAAAATTCACCTATTGATTTTCAAGGGGGAATATTGAAACTACTGCTATTCTTACACTTTTAATGGCAGAGGCTTCAAACTTGCTACAGTTGGTTATTGGGTGACTGGGGTCCAAATTCACTAAAGGGGCGGGGCCGCATACAGCCAATCAGATTTCCTTGGTGGATAAACTGCTTCCATTCACACATCTTTTTATGTCAGGAACCTGAAAGCTCCCAAACTTGGTCATTGAGTGACTGTGTGTCAAGGTTACAAAAAGTGGGCGGAGCCAAAACAACTTTTACAGGGAAAATATAAACTGCAGCCATTCTTACACCGTTAATGGCAGGGTTCTCAAACTTTGCACAAATGGTTATTGGGTGACTGAGATTAAGATTTTGGAAGGTGGGTGGAGCCTACAACAGCCAATAAAAATTCACCTTTTGATTTTCAAAGGTAATATTTCATCTGCTACCATTCTCTTATACTGTTAAAAGCAGATGCCTCAAACCTGGTACAGTTGGTCACTGGGTGATTAGGGTCCACATTCAGAAAGGGGGCGGAGCCACAAACAGCCAGATTTGTTTCTTTTTCAATTGGAATATACAAACTATTGATACCAAGGACCCCAAGCTGATAAACTTGATAATTGAGTCAATGTATGTCAAGGTTAGAAAAAGTGGGCGGTGCCAACAACTACATTTTTAACATGGCAGGGTTCCCAAACTTTACACAATTGGCCACTGGGTGACTGGGATGAATATTCAGAAATGTGGGTGGAGCCTACAACAGCCAATCAAAATGTACCTATTGCTTTTCAAGGAGAATATTAAAATTGCTGCCATTCTTGCACTGTTAATGGCACAAGCCTCAAACCTGGTACAGTTGGTCATTGGGTGACTGGGGTCCAAATTCACTAAAGGGGTGGAGCCACAAACAGCCAATTAGATTTGTTAGATTGATTTCAGCCATTCTATTATTGGCAGGGTTCTCAAACGTGACACAGTTGGCCACTGGGTGACTGGGATGAATATTCAGAAATGTGGGTGGAGCCTACAACAGCCAATCAAAATGTACCTATTGATTTTCAAGGAGAATATTAAAATTGCTGCCATTCTTGCACTGTTAATGGCACAAGCCTCAAACCTGGTACAGTTGGTCATTGGGTGACTGGGGTCCAAATTCACTAAAGGGGTGGAGCCACAAACAGCCAATTAGATTTGTTAGATTAATTTCAGCCATTCTGTTATTGGCAGGGTTCTCAAACGTGACACAGTTGGCCACTGGGTTACTGGGACTAATATTCAGAAATGTGGGTGGAGCCTACAACAGCCAATCAAAATTCACCTTTTGATTTTCAAGGGAAATATTTACATTGCTGCCATTCATGCACTCTTAATGGCAGAGGCCTAAAATCTGCTACAGTCAGTCACTGGGAGACTGGGGTTTAAATTCTGAAGGGAGCGGGCCAAAAATAGCCAATCAGATTTGTTTAATTTCAATGGTAAAATGCAACTTATTGATGCCAAGGACCCCAAAGCTCATAAACTTGGTCATTAAGTGACTGTATGTCAAGATTAGAAATAGTGGGCGGAGCCAAAAACAACTAACTTTTTACCTGGGAAAATGTAAACTGCAGCTTTTCTTACACTGTTAATGGCAGGGTTCTCAAACTTCACACAGTTGGTCACTGGGTGACTAGGATTAATATTCGGAAAAGTCGGTGGAGCCTACAAGAGCAAATCAAAATTCACCTATTGATTTTCAAGGGGAATATTGAAACTGCAGCCATTCTCACACTGTTAATAGCAGAGGCCTCAAACCTGCTACAGTCGGTTGTTAAGTGTTTGGGGTTCAAATTCAGTAAAGGGGCGGAGGCAAAAACAGCCAGATTTCTTTGCTGGATAAACTGCTTTCATTAGCACAATTTTGATGCCAGGAACCCAAAAGCTCACAAACTCGGTCATTGAGTAGTGACTGTGTCAAGGTTACAAAAAGTGGGTGGAGTTAAAAACAGATTTTTCTGATAAATTGTAAACTGCAGCCCTTCTTCACTGTTAATGGCAGGGTTCTCAAACTTAGCATAGCTGGTTACTGGGTGACTGGGATTAATATTCAGAAAAGTGGGTGGAGCCTAAAAATGCCAATCAAAAATCACATGTCACTTTTCAAGGAGAATATTAAAATTGCTGCAATTCTTGCACTGTTAATGGCACAAGCGTCAAGCCTGGTACAGTGGGTCATTGGGTCACTGGGGATCAAATTCAGAAAAGGGGACAGAGCCACAAACAGTGAATCCGATTTGTTTCATTTCATGGGAAAATACAAATGATTGATGCCAAGGACCCCAAAACTCACAAACTTGGGCATTGAGTAGTGACTTTGTGTCCAGGTTACAAAAAGTGGACGGAGCCAAAACATTTTTTTACTGGGAAAGTGTAAACTGTAGCCCATCTTACACTGTTAATGGCAGGGTTCTCAAACTTTGCCCAGATGGTCACTGGGTGATTGAGATTAATATTCAGGGAAGTGGGTGGAGCCTATAATAGCCAATCAAAATTCACCTGTTGATTTTCAAGTGGAATATTTAAATTGCTGCCATTTTTACACTGTTAATAGCAGATGCCTCAAACCTGCTACAGTTGGTCATTGGGTGACTGGGGTTTAAATGCTGGAGAGGGGCGGAGCCACATAAACATCTGATTTGTTTAATTTCTATGGGAATATGCAAATGATTGATGCCAAGGACCCCAAAGCTCACAAACTTGGTCATTGAGTGTTTGTGCGTTAGGGTTAGAAAGTGGGCGAAGCCAACACCAGTCAAATACATTCCCGGGCAACGCCGGGTCATCAGTGGGTGGAGACAAATACAAATTTCACTGGGAAAATGTAAACTGCAGCCATTCTTACACTGTTAATAGCAGGGTTTTTAAACTTTGCACAGTTGGTCACTGGGTGACTGGGATTAATATTCAGAAAAGTGGGTGGAGCCTACAAAAGTGAATCAAACTTCACCTATTGCTTTTCAAGGGGAATATTTAATTGCTACCATTCTTGAACTGTGAATGGCACAGGCTTCAAACCTGGTACAGTTGGTTATTGGGTGACTGAGGTTCAAATTCAGAAAAGGGTGTGGAGCCACAAACAGCCAATCAGTTTTTTTCATTTCAATGCAAATTATTGATACCACAGACCGCAAAGCTCACAAACTTGGTCATTGAGTAATTGTGTGTTAGGGTTAGAAAAAGTATGCAGAGCCAACACCAGCCAAATACTGTACATACCCGGGCTACGCCGGGCAATCAGCTAGTACATAATAATAATATGGTAGGACATTAGACTATGACTATGGTAGGATTAGATTGTGAGCTCCTCTGAGGACAGTCAGTGACATGACTATGTTCTCTGTAAAGTGCTGCAGAACATGTCAGTGCTATATAATACATAATAATAATATGGCAGGACATTAGACTATGACTATGGTAGGATTAGATTGTGAGCTCCTCTGAGGACAGTGACATGACTATGTTCTCTGTAAAGTGCTGCAGAACATGTCAGTGCTATATAAATACATAATAATAATATGGCAGGACATTAGACTATGACTATGGTAGGATTAGAATGTGAGCTCCTCCGAGGACAGTCAGTGACATGACTATGTACTCTGTAAAGTGCTGCAGAACCTGTCAGTGCTATATAAATACATAATAATAATATGGTACAAACATTAGACTATGACTATGGTAGAATTAGATTGTGAGCTCCTCTGAGGACAGTGACATGACTATGTTCTCTGTAAAGTGCTCCAGAACATGTCAGTGCTATATAACACATAATAATAATATGGCAGGACATTAGACTATTACTATGGTAGGATTAGATTGTGAGCTCCTCTGAGGACAGTCAGTGACATGGCTATGTTCTCTGTAAAGTGCTGCAGAACATGTCAGTGCTATATAATACATAATAATAATATGGCAGGACATTAGACTATGACTATGGTATAATTAGATTGTAAACTCCTCTGAGGACAGTCTGAGCCATGACTATGTACTCGGTACAGTGCTTCAGAAGATGTCAGTGCTATATAAATACATAATAATAATATGGCAGGACATTAGACTATTACTATGGTAGGATTAGATTGTGAGCTCCTCAGAGGACAATCAGAGGGGGGAGAACACAAGATGAAGAGGTGATAGGAAAACAGAGGAAAGGGTTTAAAAGATGGAAAGAGGTATAAGAAAACAGGGTGGGGGCAAGATGGAAGGGGGGTACGAAAACAAAGAGAGAGAGCACAAGATAAAAGGGAGAGGGGAAAAGAGAAACGCTGAAGGATAACAGTTGTCTCCTGACCATTCTGCCTATCCCCAGCACAAGCTCATCTCTGTCCTGTGTCCTTCCCGGGCTCAGGCTGTGTGTTGCTGTCTCTCTGCAAGGAGGGGGGCGGGGCTGCTGCACTTCACAGGCTCTCCCCCTGCCAGCTCACACACAAGTCCACTATATCACGACAGGGGGGAGAGAGAGCAGGGCAGTCCCACGCAGATACAACACAGCTCCAGCTGAAACGGAGCTTCTACATTCAGGAACACACTGTTTTCGTGCGCGTTTTCTGCACAGAAAAACTGAGAACTCATGTTAATCAATGTGCTAGTACACACTTTCTGTGTTGTTCGCGCAGAAAAAAAACTGACATTCTGCATCCTGATTCTGCACGTTTTGTCAGTTTTCTCTATCAATTACATCAGCTGCTGTGAAAAAACGCGTGCGTTTTCCTGCATAGAAACACACTTGCTGTGCAGAAAAAGTATGCAGGAAAACGCGCGCAGAAAACTGAAAGACAAGTGTGTTCCCTGCTCAAGTGTGTTCGCTGCCTCAAATTAAGGAGCCGCACATGGCAGGAGAGCTGCCCCCCTCTCACTGGCTGCCTTGCTGCATGTGATCTCAGCCAGGATAGAAAGCATCTGCCCCCTGCACTCCCACTTAGTAGAGATGCGAAGTTCGATCCGGATGATTCGAATTGGATCATTGAAAAGATCCGGATCTTTGATCCGAATCTCGGATCATTTTACTACGGAAGCATTCGGGGTGAAATGAACAGGACAGGTCTTTCCCTGCGGTGGACACTGGACAGAGAAGGGGAGGGGGGTGGACACACAGAGAAGGGGAGAAGATGGACAGAGGGCAGGGAGTGGACAGAGAAGGGAGGAGGGACGAACAGAGAGCAGAAATGTTTGCTTGCACACAATACCCACATGCTGCAATCATAGCTTTACATATATTTCACATATATGCTCATCTGTGTACTTTGAAAGCAAATGTCGCACAGTGAAAGAAAGCATTCCCCAAAGCATTCCCAGAAGTGAAGTGCAGCTGTTTAGAGCGAGTGCAGGAGGATCATATTTCCCTGCAATCACAGTGCCTGCAAAGTTACTGAGCTGTGCTGCTTCTGAGCCAAAACTTTCCCATTTGTTCACTGTGCACAACTGCGGAACAGACAGCCTATAATGAGCAGCACATTTCAGCCAGTATGTGTGCTCTACACATATCTGGCAGTGGCACCCATGTCCCCTCTCTCTCATCTACCTGTGGCTGTGCAAGGCTGCCTCCCCTTCAACAGAGCGATCCATCTCTGCTCTGCTTCCAGGACCCCGCTGCCCGCTGAGAGGGGGCGTGTCACTCCTGGCCCCGCCCCCTTTACAATCCGAATCACTCATTTTGATGATTCGGATGATTCGACTCACAAAAGAGATTCGGATCAAAGATCCGAATCGTTCATGATCCGGACAACACTACCACTTAGTAGTGTTGTCTGGATTAGTGATGGGAATTCCGGCTCTTCTCGGAGAATCGGCTCTTACGGCTCTGAATTGGCTCTTCATTACATATCACTAGACACCACTCAGAATTGGAGTAAAAGCCCCGCCCCTGTCTCCATGACAACTCCAGACTGCTTCTCGAAATGGTGCAATCCCTCCTGCTACTGCTCTGCTCCGCCCAATACACTCCTACAAGCTGGAAGAGGAGGACTACATCTCCCAGCATGCCTCAGCGCCCTTTATTACAGAGCAAATCAGAGCTCTGTGGGGCGGCTGAAGCATCGGCTCTTTTAAAACTGAGAGCCGGCTCTTGTCGTTCTCAGCAAAGAGCCGGCTCTTAGAGCCGGTTCGTTCGCGAACGACCCATCACTAGTCTGGATCATGAACTATTGGGATCTTTGTCCACCCCGATGGTGTTCTCCTGTCTCTCCACAAACACTCCGCTCTTGAACCTCTGCACGACGCACGTCTTCCCAAACCCTGGCGTCCCTGACCAGAACCATCTTAAACAGGAAGTCATACACATCGTCCGACTCCAGCGGGGGCTGCATGGCCGGGGGCCCGGGAGCGCACCACGTGACGTGTGCCGACACTGCGGAACTACAGCGGCAGCTTTACAGAATACCCAGCATGCTCAGGGAGAATCAGATGGGCAGGCCATACAATGTTAACTCTTGACTGTTAAAGGGGAACTGAAGAGAGAGGTATATGGAGGCTGTCATGTTTATTTCCTTTTAGACAATACCAGTTGCCTGGCAGCCCTGCTGATCCTCTGCCTCTAATACTATTAGCCATAGCCCCTGAACAAGCATGCAGCAGATCAGATGCTTCAGTGGTTCAGACTTATAAGTCTGATCTGACAAGACTAGCTGCATGCTTGTTTCTGGTTTTAATCAGATACTACTGCAGAGAAATAGACCAGCAGGGCTGCCAGGCAACTGGTATTGATTAAAAGTAAATAAACATGACAGCCTCCATATACCTCTCTCTTCAGTTCCCCTTTAAAGGAGTCATCAGGGTAAAAATAGTAAAATAAGTGGTACTTACCGGGGGCTTCCTCCAGCTCCAAGCTCCCAGGACGTCCCTCGCCGCAGCTCTGCCTCAGCCGTTCGCCGCAGGTCCGTCCCGGTCCCTGGCGATGACGTCAGAGCGACCTCCAGGTCGCTCTGTACTGCGCCTAAGCGAGCAGTGCTGTCAGTCCGCTCCGGCCCACGTGACGGTGATTGACAGCGCTGCTCGCGCAGGCGCAGTACAGAGCGACCTGGAGGTCGCTCTGACGTCATCGCCGGTGACCGGGAGGGACCTACGGCGAATGGCTGCGGGCAGAGCTGCGGCGAGGGACGTCCTGGGAGCTTGGAGCTGGAGGAAGCCCCTGGTAAGTAGCACTTATTTTACTATTTTTCCCCTGATGACTCCTTTAACTTAAAGGGAAGGTTCACGCAGCACCTACAAAAAATAAAAATCCGCATCCACTTACCTGGGGATTCCTCCAGCCCGTGGCAGGCAGGAGGTGCCCTCGGCGCTGCTCCGCAGGCTCCCGGTCTTCTCTGGTGGTGCACCCGACCTGGCCAGGCCGGCTTCCAGGTCGGGTGCACTCCGCTCCAAAATGTGCCTCACGGGGGCGCGCTGACGTCATCGGACGTCCTCCGGGCGAACTACTGCGCCTGTGCAGTACAGCCCGGAGGACGTCCGATGATGTCACCGCACCCCCGTGAGGCGCATTTTGGAGTGCAGAAGAGCCCGACCTGGAAGCCAGCCTGGCCAGGTCGGGTGCGCCACCGGAGAAGACCGGGAGCCTGCGGAGCAGCGCCGAGGGCACCTCCTGCCTGCCACGGGCTGCAGGAATCCCCAGGTAAGTGGATTTGTATTTTTATTTTTTTTAGGTGCTGCGTGAAGCTTCCCTTTAACTCTGGAGGGGATAAGGCCCCTTTCTTGCTAAACCTCTCTCTTTAGGTGTGGAAAGGTTATCTTATCATCCTGCAGGAGTCTACATATCATGTCTTAACAGTAGCACAGAGTCACTCTAGCAGCTCTGTACTACTGCGCAGTGCGACTGCAAATTTTCAGAGGGTACCAGTGTGGTCTCAGGGAGGACATGGGAAGCCTCTGGTCAGGGCCAGGCTGAGGCAGAGGTAAGAGAGGCTCCAGCCTCAGTGCGCAGTATAGGAGGGGGCGCACAACTCACTCAGCTATCATTCCCCTATTGTGTTTGATGCAGAGAGAAATAAGAAAAGGGGATACAGTGGTGTGAAAAACTATTTGCCCCCTTCCTGATTTCTTATTCTTTTGCATATTTGTCACACTTAAATGTTTCTGCTCATCAAAAACCATTAACTATTAGTCAAAGATAACATAATTGAACACAAAATGCAGTTTTAAATGATGGTTTTTATTATTTAGTGAGAAAAAAAACCTCAAAACCTACATGGCCCTGTGTGAAAAAGTGATTGCCCCCCCCCCCTTCTATTTGTAAGGGGCTTTACTCCTGCACTGCAGTCACTAGGGGCGCGCTCAGTTGGCAGAAGCAGTGTTAGGGAGTCTTGCCCAAAGACTCCTTACTGAATAGGTACTGACTTATGGAAATGAGTCCATTCATTATCAGTGCGGGCTATTTTGGCGCAGGGTGAAGCCAAAAAATGTCTAACCTTGCACAAATTCCAGGCCCGCGCTGATTACTATAAGTTGTAGCAACTCAGGGGGACATGTAATTCAGGCACCAGCTGCTGCCGGTAGCCGAATTACCCTTTTGTTTTACTAATTCATATGTCGCCCTGCTAAAACTCTGGGTGCCCAAATGAGACATGCAGCGATGGTGCCGAAATCATCTGCCTCGTTACTGAATAGGAACAGCCAAGATTCGAACCCTGGTCTCCTAAGGCTGAGGTGGTGTCCTTAGTAATGGTATACCACAAAGTCTACAGGGCATGGCTCCCAACTGTCCCTCTTTTGGACAGTCCCTCTTTGGGAGCTCTGTCCCTCTTTCCTCCTCATTTGTCCCTCTTTCAGGACTTTGTCCCTCTTTCTATGTAAATATATATTTTTCTCTACGAAAAATGTGTTTGATTGACTCTAAACTTTATTCCCATCCTTTAAATTGATATATTATTAATTTTAAAATTTTAATATGAAGGAAAATGAAACAGGATGGAAAGGACCAGGGTGGCTTGAATTATAAAACAACATATTTTTCTTATGAAATCTTTATGGTATGCGTGACAAGGGGCGTGATCAAGGGGATGTGGCAGGGCGTAGCTTAAGTGTCCTTTCTCATCTCAAAAAGTTAGGAGGTATGACAGGGTGACTTAAAGAGGATCTGTAAATAAAAAAAAAATCCCTCTGGGGGACACTTAGCTCGGGAGGGGGAAGCCTCAGGTTCCTACCGAAGCTTCCCCGTCCTCCTCTGTCCCTCCGTTAGCCTGCCAGGGTCCCATCGAAGTGTGGTGATGTAAATATTTACCTACCGTGACCCTGTGCAGGCGCACTAGCCACTCTTCATTCGAGTTAAGGCAGAAATAGCTGAACTGGTCGATCTGCTCTACTTTCCGCCTTACTGCTCCTGTGCTGGCTCCCGGAGAGGTAACTATATCATCCCTTGTCAAGCTTGTCGGGGGAGGATTCGGGGGATCCAGCGCTGGATTCCCTGAAGCTACAGGGGAGGGGGAAGCCTCATTGAGACCCTGAGCCTCCCCCCTCCCGAGGTAAGTATCCACCAGAGGTTTTTTTTTTTAGTACAGATTCTCTTTAACCCATTCGCGTTCCGTCGTTTTCACTTGAGAAATGTTCACCTCCCATTCATTAGCCTATAACTTTATCACTACTTATCACAATGAACTGATCTATATCTTGTTTTTTCCGCCACCAATTAGGCTTTCTTTGGGGGGTACATTTTGCTAAGAGCCACTTTACTGTAAATGTATTTTAACAGGAAGAATAAGAAAAAAACGGAAAAAAATCATTATTTCTCAGTTTTCAGCCATTATAGTTTTAAAATAATACATGTCTCCATAATTAAAACTCACGTATTGTATTTGCCCATATGTCCCGGTTATTACAGCGTTAAAATTATGTCCCTATCACAATGTATGGCGACAATATTTTATTTTGAAATAAAGGTGCATTTTTTCAGTTTTGCATCTATCACTATTTACAAATTTAAAATAAAAAAAATATAGAAGTATTTCATCTTTAGGGCTGGTTCAGACGGGCGTTTTTGTGGCGTTTAACGCAGCGTTTCAGACGCAGCGTTTTTTGGGATCTACTGCCATCCCATGCAAGTGAATAGAAGCGTTTAGAGCTGGCTTTTACAGGCTTTCATGAAAGCCTGGCAGTAGATCCCAGCGTTGCGTCTAGTCTCAAAAGCAACATGCTGCTTTCAGAGGCAGTAAACGCGAGGAAACAATAGCAGAGACCAGAACTGCTAGCCTTGAACGCTTTTCAAAAGCTTTCAAAAGCTAGCTTTTAAACGCTGGCGTTTAAACGCTGGCGTTTGAACGCAATGCCAAGCAAAAGCTCAGCAGACGCCCGTGTGAACCAGCCCTTACATTGATATTTAAAAAGTTTAGACCCTTAGGTAAATATTTACATGTTGTTGTTTTTTTTATTGTAATTTTTTTTTTTTTTATATTAAACATTTTATTTGGGTAGTTTTTGGAGGGTGGGATGTAAACAAGTGATTTATAATGTAAATGTGTGTTTGAATTTTATTTTTTTTACTTTTAGTTGTAGTTTTACTTTTTGGCCACAAGATGTCGGCCACGAGTTTGTTTACATGACATCACTCTAAGTGTAACACACGCTTAGAGCGACGCATGGGGTACGTTACAGCCAGAAAAAGTGAAGCTTCCAAGAGAAGCTGTCGCTTTTTCAGCGGGGGAGAGGAATCAGTGATCGGGCACCATAGCTGATTCACTGATTGCCTGGCTAACGAACCGTGGGCCGGGAGCGCGCGTGGACGCGCGCGATGGGCCGCGGGAGCGCGCATGGTTCCTGGACGTAGTTTCTACGTCCAGGAACCAAAATAGGTTAAAGAGAGCGAAATTAGTACTCACCTGGGGCTTTCTGCAGCCCAGTGTAGGTTGGGAGGTCCCACTGCGGCGTCCTGGCTCTTCTCCCAAGGCCTGTCCAGAAATGGCTGGCCGGCATTGCTGTCGTCACACGCCGGCCACCTCACGTCATCACGGTGGCCGGCGTGACAGTACGGCGCATGCACGATTAAACCGCGCATGCGCTGTACTGTCACGCCGGCCACCGTGATGACACAAGGCGGCCGGCGTGTGACGACAGCAATGACGTATAAGGAAGAAGGAGTCCGACACTTGGGCTCAGTGTCGCCGGGCAGCCGCCGGCCAGCCATTTCTGGACAGGCCTTGGGAGAGGAGCAGGGACGCCGCCGTGGGACCTTCTGACCTACACTGGGCTGCAGCAAGCACCAGGTGAGTACTAATTTCGTATTTATTTTGAGCTCGGAGTCCCTTTAAAGCTCGTACACACTAATGTTCGCTGAGGCGGTCGATAACGACTGGCTCAGCTGATATCAAGCCACTGACCCCCAACCAGTAAGCAATCCATCCGGGTGGATCAGCTCACCCAACTGATGGCCAACTTCATTGTTTACACTGCTCCCCCGCCTGCCGTGTGATAAAACGTACGCGCTGCTCCGTGGTCCCTCCGCCCCAACACCCCAGCATAGCAACAGAACATGTTGTCAGCTCTACAACTGACATGCATTCGTACTGGCCGGCCCAGTGATGTCGTGCAAGGGGATGGAGTCCCAATCCCTGACGGGTGACATAATTCAAGGGTGTGTACACACTGTATAGTAATGTGGCATGCTAATCACCAAAGTCACGCTTATTCATGTGTAGGTACCAGGCTGTGCCGCTGTCTATGATAAGTGCTGGAGATATCAGCCTTTTGTACTCTCTGAGTAATCAGTCCTTTTGTACTCTCTGAGTTATATTAAGTGTTTTTTCATCTGACCTGTGAGTCTTTTATTTATTGTTGAGGAACGCTAACCGGATAAGCCGTGTTAGCTTTTCCCATGAGACACAGTCTAGGGCAATTCAGTGGCCATGCTAGAAGATAAGTCACTCTCCTCTAGACTGCTGGTCATTACCATGAGTATATTATTTTTAGAAGTACATTCAGTGAGAGTTTTGTATTACTCCGTAGGATGTTCAAGGCTTTGGAAATCTTTTTGTAGCCTAAGCCTGCTTTAAATTTCTCAATAACTTTATCCCTGATCGGTCTTGTGTGTTCTTTGGACTTCATGGTGTTGTTGCTCCCAATATTCTCTTAGACAACCCTTGAGGCCCTCACAGAGCAGGTGTATTTGTACTGACATTAGATTACACACAGGTGCACTCTATTTAGTCATTAGCACTCATCAGGCAATGTCTATGGGAAACTGACTACACTCAGACAATGGGGGCTGAATAATTATGCACACCCCACTTTGCAGTTATTGATCTGTAAAAAATGTTTGGAATGATGTATGATTTTCGTTCCACTTCTTACATGTACACCACTTTGTATTGGTCTTTCATGTGGAATTCCAATAAAATTGATTCATGTTTGTGGCAGTAATGTGACAAAATGTGGAAAACTTCAGGAGGGCCGAATACTTTTGCAACCCACTGTATACCGTTTTTTTTCAAAACATCACTTCATTGGGCAGTAGAGAACGCATACATGGAAAAAAAAGGAAAATTTTGGCACCGGAAATAGCCGCTAGTAGAATAACAGTAAAAATTACCAATACTCTACTATTGTGCAGTGGCTATTCTGATAGTAGAATATTGGTAAATGTTTGCCAATATTTTAATGGTAAACCTAACCCTATCCTAACTGCCCCCCAACGATGTCTAACCCTGAATGACCCCACACCCTTGCATGCCTAACGTCCTCCCTGCTGTAAATCCACTGGTATTCACCCTGCCTTCACCGCAATAACACCGCAACACACATAAAATATGGGGTGCCATGTAAGCTTGGGTGTCCCTACAGACGCCCATGTTAATTGCGGCTAGGTATTAAAAAAGCAGGCTACATGCTGTGGCTACACATATCAGACAGGCTCTCTAGTGCTTACATTTCTCGTCATAGCCGCAATTAACACAGTTAATTTTGTGCCTAGTGTGATTTTTTTTCTGTATTAGTCTGTATTTTTGTTTCTCCGTCCTGTGATCAGTTAGATCAGCTGATAGATTTGTAAGCTTCTGATTTGCTGTGGTGACTTCTTGGTTTAACGCATGATCATGACCAGCCAATCAGAACCTTACAAATCTATCAGCTGATCAAACTGATCACATGCTTCTCCATGAGTTCTCCTAAGCAGGGCCATCCCTATATGTGCATAATTTGTGTTATTTTAACCAGTTCACCACTAAGATGTTTTTCCCCATATGGACCAATCAATTTTCACATTTCAGCGCTCCTCCCTTTCATTTGCCAATAACTTTATCACTACTTATGATCTGCATCTTGTGGGTTTTTGCCACTAATTAGGCTTTCTTTGGGTGGTATATTTTGCTAAGAATTATTTTATACTAAATGCATTTTAACAGAAATAATAAGAAAGAAAACAATGGAAAAAAAATCATTATTTCTCAGTTTTAGGCCATTATAGTTTTCAAATTAAACGTGCTACTGTGCATAAAACCCACACATTTTATTTGCCCATTTGTACCGGTTATTGCAGTGCTAAAAATAAGTCCCTAGTTCAATGTAAGGTGACCATGGGCATAGCAATCACCCCTGCGACCTGTGCCACCGTAGGAGGGACCAGAGGTTTTGGGCCCCTTCACCTACCTCTCCCCAAATAAAAGTGCAGCCAATTAGCAAAGAAACCTCCCCGTTCGCTCATAAAAAAACGTGTGCAGGAGCATGTGCAAATTTTTCCTGCTCCTTCACAGCAGAACACTCTCTTCTGCCATTCGCAGGCTGCCAGCCCATGGGGTTCGAGGACAAAGGGGGCCCCACGCTATCGTTTTTGCAGCGGGGGGGGGGGGCTATTAAAACTAGTTAGACCACTGATGGTGAAAATTATTTTATTTGGAAATAAAGGTGTATTTTTTCCGTTTTGCGTCCGTCACTAATTACCAGCCCTTATTTGCAAAAACAACAGTATTTACATAGTTACACAGTTATTTGGGTTGAAAAAAAGACATGCGTCCATCGAGTTCAACCAGAAAACAAAGTAAAACACCAGCCTGCCCTTTCACATACCCCTGTTAATCCAGAGGAAGGCGAAAAACCCTTACAAGGCATAGTTTTTATACCCTCAAGACATTTTTTTAAATGTCACCTTTTTATATAAAAGTGTTCTATTTTTATTTTTGTTTGTTTGTTTTATTTTCCTGAAGATTCTTTGGTTCTACGACTTTTAGCTGAACAAGTATGCAGCAGATCAGGTGTTTCCAGAATCAGAATCAGCTTTATTCGCCAAGTATGCCAGAGACATACCCGGAATTATTTTTGGAGCACATGGCATAGCATTTGTACATACATATATACATTAAGCCTACGTACGTGTGGCGTAGGGTGGGCAACATAAGCATGAACATAGACGTGAACATAGTGAGAGACATTCAGTCAATCCAGACACTACTTCAGCCACATAGACCAGCTGGTTTGCAGGCAACTGGTATTGTTTAAAAGGAAATAAATATGGCAGCCTCCATATTCTTCTCAGTTTAGTTGCCCTTTAACCCAAAGGTCCCCAACCTGGGGGCCGCGGCCCCCTGGTAGTCCATGGGCAAATTTCTGGGGGGCCGCGGCGGATCTGACCTTTCTCCCTCCCCCCCCCCCCCCCCCCCCGCTGCCGCGGCCGCCGCTCCTGTTCAGTGGCGTACGGTCCATTGAGCGCAAGGGGGCGTGGCGCTCCGGGTGACAGGCGGGGAGGGGGGTGTCAAAAAGGCCAGCCAGGGTCCATTAGAAATCAGGCCAGCAGTACCTGCTCCGCCTACCTCCTCTTCAGTGTTTGGCTGCAGCTGGCTCAGACCCCCGTTGGCCCCGCCTCCCTCATTCCGGCTCGTAATTTCAATTTCTGCGCCACCGGCGGAAACCAGGGCAGCACATGGGGCACACAGTCTTCCTGCTAGGGAGGGAGGATCGTATTCCTGCAGGATCGCCGCTGCTGTCACCCCCCAGTGGCCCCACTGAACTGTCAGATGCTGCTGCTAAAGAATGGATGTGCTGGCTGCTCCACCGCTACATGAGGAGGATCCGGAGGCTGTCTGGGTCTCACCCATGCTGCTCTTCCGGCTCCTCAGCACGTGAACTCTGCACCGCCGCGATGCCAGTTCTCTGCTGCACCCTGGGAACCCAGAGGCTGTCCCAACTGCACTTTCCACCATCCGGATCATTACACAGGGGAAGAGAGAGGCCTGATCGGAGAGGGAGAGGCCTGTTCGCCACAACTCCTCCACCACCGCTGAGGCAATGAGAGCCAGATGCCACTGATTTCTCGCCGACCGCTGGGCCTGGCCACCAGTCCAGGTACACCACGGCTGGCCTTAGCTCTGAGCCACAACACCTTCCACTGCGGGGCAGTATATCACTGGACATCCCTAACGGCTGCCAGTGTCTCTCTCTCTCTGCTCTCTCTCTCTTCCTCCTGTCTGTCTCTCTCTCTTTCTTCCTCCTGTCTGTCTCTCTGCTCTCTCTCTCTCTTCCTCCTGTCTGTCTCTCTGCTCTCTCTCTCTCTTCCTCCTGTCTGTCTCTCTGCTCTCTCTCTTCCTCCTGTCTGTCTCTCTCTGCTCGCTCTCTCTCTCTTCCTCCTGTCTGTCTCTCTCTGCTCTCTCTCTCTCTCTTCCTCCTGTCTGTCTCTCTCTCTGCTCTCTCTCTCCCTCCTGTCTGTCTCTCTCTGCTCTCTCTCTCTCTCTCTCTCCTGTCTGTCTCTCTCTGCTCTCTCTCTCTCTCTCCTGTCTGTCTCTCTCTGCTCTCTCTCTTTCTCCTGTCTGTCTCTCTCTGCTCTCTCTCTCTCTTCCTCCTGTCTGTCTGTCTCTCTCTGCTCTCTCTCTCTCTCTCCTGTCTGCCTCTCTCTGCTCTCCCTCTCTCTCTCTCCTGTCTGCCTCTCTCTGCTCTCTCTCTCTCTTTCTTTCTCCTGTCTGCTCTCTCTCTCTCTCTCTCTCTCCTGTCTGTCTCTCTCTGCTCTCTCTCTCTTTCTCCTGTCTGTCTCTCTCTGCTCTCTCTCTCTCTTCCTCCTGTCTGTCTCTCTCTGCTCTCTCTCTCTTCCTCCTGTCTGTCTCTCTGCTCTCTCTCTCCCCCTCCTGTCTGTCTGTCTCTGCTCTCTCTCTCTCTCTTCCTCCTGTCTATACTGTGGTAACTTTACTTGCTATACTGGGCTAACTATACTTGCTATACTGTGGGAACTGTACTAGCTATACTGGGCTAACTGTACTTGCTTTACTGTGGTAACTATACTAGCTATACTGGGCTAACTGCCGCCGCCACTAGCCACGCCCCCCCGGAGAAAATTTTGGTCGGTATAGTGGGCCCCGGGCTCTAAAAGATTGGGGACCCCTGCTTTAACCCCTCCATGCCTATTGAGGTTACCTGGAAAAAACACGCACTGTTGGTGGGTCATGAGGACAGGTTTGGGAAACACTAATCTAGCGTGTGTTTAGGGCTTAACTGTGAAAGCATTTGACGTTTCCCAGTTCCCCACCCCTTCAGGCCGACAGTTTTATCAAACCAGAGACAGCTGCTAATCAGTATTCTGTCAGGGGCTGATCAGTATCGGAATGTGTGAGTCACTCCGGGTAAATGTGGAGGCTTGTCGGCTGAGGACGCAGTACGCTTGTTTTCACGTTCACGGTGGGATTGGGATGGAACAGTCTGTGAGATGTGCAGCTACAGCAATACAGACAAGACAACAATAATTAGACGGGCTTTCCCAAAACAACCCCACCTCCTCAGAGTCCTGTTCAGGCAAGACATGCATTGAATGACAAACAATGGAGATTAATATGAGTCCACAGGCTGTAGGTTGTGCGTAATAAGATAAATGCTGTGAACAGACAACCACGGGTACCTAAAGGGAGATTTAACATATTTGCCTCACTATGTTTGTTCATGTGTAATGTTCCTAATCCTAACCTTCAGGCTTTATGTCACTCTCTCATTTATGAGATTGAATACCTTGATAGATGCTTTTACATGCAATGCTTGCGATCTAATTAAGTTAGTAGAGTTGGAAATGTTCACAACGGTTAAAAAACAATAAAAAAGTAAATCAAAGGAAAAAGGCGTTGGCTGATCTAAGGCTCATTTTAAACTGTGGAGGCTCCAGCTTCAAATTTTGGGGGGAGCACATAGTGGGCATGATGGCTGGCTAGTGAGGCCCACTTAGGTGATCACAATCGATGTTTGTATGGCGAGCATTAGATATTTTTTGCCTAACTCAGATGATAAGATTAAGGCTGACTGCTTCAGCAATGATCAGGACCAAATGATGGTGCTATCATTGAAAAAAAGCTACCAACAGATGTACTTGGCTAGTTTGCTTGCATGCTTTAATCCTTACTTGCTATCAAGCTGCTCCTGTGTGGACAGATCACTGACAAATCATTCCAGCCCCCAACCTGTGTCTCACGACACTACAAGCAAGAGGAGGGGGAAGAGGTAGGAGGGAGAGAAACATAGAGAGTTTTTTTTACAGACTCTTCCCTGTTCACTGTATGCTTCAGGAGCCTGGAAACAGTTAACTATATGTTACTGAGCAGAGGGCACACAGAGAGGCACAGTGATTCCAGGGAGGGGGCTGAGGCAGTGCCCCAGTGTAGCACCGCCCATGATTTTACACATGCTTAAAGCAAGCCGGTGAGGCTTGAAAGCTTACATTTTGAACGGGTTTGAAGAACCTGACAAAGGGTTGAGGTCCACAAAGCGCATAGTGACTTTGGAACTCACGGTGGGGTGGTAGGAACATGTTTAGTCTGGAGGTGGAGTTCCCAGTCTGTGACTGTGAGGTCTTGTGGCGCCGCTAACCTTGGTCCTTCATCTCTTGCCCATTGCTCGACTCTTCTTAGGGTAAGTTTTACTACTATGTGTCTCCTTTGTACTGGTAAAAAGATATCACGTCATGGTGGTGCATAAATGTTTTATTGCTCTCTGTTATGCTGCAGTTTTTTTATGACTTCCTGGAGCCTGTTGTCGGGTCCGTCCCCTTGTCCCTACCGCTCTGGCATCTCTTTGAATTATGGTGCAGATAAAGGGGTTTTCCCTGAATACACTCCTCCTCCCACTCTCCAGTGGGAAGACATGGCAGCTCTGACATTGAAAGCACGTGTTGGAGGCAGTGAAGCTGATGGCTAGGTGCTCTCAGTGGTGCTTACCTCCACAGGAAAAAGATGAATGATGGGATGGATAAGGTGGTGAGCACCTTGCGAGGTGAGGAAGGGGTGGGGTTACTGTACCAGTGCTGTGGAGCCGTTACAAAAATTATACGACACCTCAGTCCATTAAACCACCGACTCCAAAAATTGCTCCAATTCCTCGACTTGGAGGACTATGGAGTGGGTGCAAAAAACATCCAACTCCAACTCCTCAGCTTATGAAACCACCGACTCCGACTCCAGGTACACAAAATTGCTCCGTCTCTGACTCCTTGACTCCCCAGCCCTTGTAGGGCTATAGAGTGGGTACAAAAATCATCCAACTTCGACTCCTCAGTTTATGAAACCTGCTACTCCGGGTACCCAAATATTTCTCTGACCCCTTGACTTCAACTCCACAGCCCTGCACTGTATTTCACTTTAGGCAGTGTGGGTATTGGTGGAGAGGGTTTTCTACGGGTCTAATATCATCAGAAATTGCGGCAGGGGCATTGAGTATGGTCAGGCATAGACAGAGGGAGAATAGGGTTAGGTTTAGCGATCGTTAAATATTGGTACAAATGACCCATATCCTCCTATCGTATTGCCCATCGCCAAACTGTAGAATTTCAGCAATTTAACAAATACTCTACCAATACGTTCCAGCACCCAAATTACCACAGCACCTTTTTCACATGTGTCCCTACTTCCTGTGCTATGTATGGGGGATCCCTTACTGATGTGCCCAACCCCCCTCCCATGCAGGGTGTATGTAGGATACCTGACAGATATGGTCCTCCTTAGTAATAAGCGTGCTCATAATAACTGTGCTGTATCAGGGCCGGCGCTACCATTAAGGCAAAGGAGGCAGCTGCCCCAGGGCCCCAGAGCTTGTAGGGGCCCCCAGTGGCTACAAGAGGAAAAAAAATGTTCAAATCGGCCTTATAGTTCTTGAGAAAATCGATTTTAAAGTTTCAAAGGAAAAAAAAACACATTTAAAAACCTGCCGACTTTAATGGTTAATAGCAAATCCACCTTAAATGCTAGAAACCCTAAATTTGCAGGATATGTTAAGGAGATCATTAGGAATAAGAGGAAAAAACAATTTTTTAAAAATACCTTATAGTTTTTGAGAAAATCGATTTTAAGGTTTCAAAGGAAAAAAGTATACTTTTAAATGCGGTAAATGTAACTTTTAGTAGCAAACCTAACGGTAGTGTAATTTTACATGCATCAAATGAAAGCGCAATAAATTTCCTAACGGGGTTTCCAGGGGGTATATACGCAGCCGCAGTGCTTTGGCCAAGGATTGCTATTCAGCCGCAATTAGTGATGCTCAAATACCCCTTTTCAAAATTCGAGTTAGGTCGAATTCGAATAGTAAATTATTCGAGGTCAGTCGAATATTCGAGTCGAATAATTTTTACTATTCGATTCGACCTCGGACTTCGAGCTCACTATTCGAGTCGGTATTCGAGCTCACTATTCGAGCTGACTATTCGAATTGGCCTTAAATAGCTTCCAACACTTGTTTTGAGGGTGAATGATGCAAGAAACATCTTTTTTTCCAAGTAACAACAGCAAGTGATTATGTGGGGATGTTCCTTTAAAAAAAAATGTGGAAAGAGAAGTTGTGTCCTTAATTTTGTTCAGTAGTGTTACTGTATATACTTGTTCTTCTTCTTCTTTATCTTTCTTCTTCTTCTTCTAGATCTTCTTCTTCTATATCTTCTTCTTCTTCTTCTATATTGTCTTCTTCTTCTTCTTCTTCTTCTTCTTCATCATCTTCTTCTTCTTCTTCATCATCTTCTTCTTCTTCATCATCTTCTTCTTCTTCTTCATCATCTTCTTCTTCATCTTCATCTTCTTCATCTTCTTCTTCTTCTTCATCTTCATCTTCTTCATCTTCTTCTTCTTCATCTTCTTCTTCTTCTTCATCTTCTTCTTCTTCTTCTTCATCTTCTTCTTCTTCTTCTTCATCTTCTTCTTCTTCTTCTTCATCTTCTTCATCATCTTCTTCATCTTCTTCTTCTTCTTCTTCATCTTCTTCTTCTTCATCTTCTTCTTCTTCATCTTCTTCATCTTCTTCATCTTCTTCTTCTTTTTCATCTTCTTCTTCATCATCTTCTTCATCTTCTTCTTCATCTTCATCTTCTCCTTCTTTTTCAATATCGTCTTCTTCTTCTTCACGTATTTCTCTTTTCAATTTTTTTTTTAAAGAAATGCAGCTATTTTTGAGCGTAACAAATAGCTGGTGGGCGCACGCATGTTGGAAGCGCCATTGTATGTGCTCCCTGGCAGTGGAAACACAAAGACAGCAGGAGGTAAATTCAGCAGCAGGAGGAGGAGGATGAGTGTGTGGCAGCAGGCAGTCAATGAGGCAGGCAGCTCGCCGTGACATAATAGCCCTGGTACCTAGCGGTGATACCAGGGCTGTAAATAAACACAACAGGAGGTCCCAGACAGCGGTCGTGCAGCCCACATTGTGTCCAATACACAACTGGGACAACACAGTTTTCAACCCGGGCACCTCAGAAAAATTAAACCTTTTTTTTTTTTTTAATGGTTTGTTTGGTTTTGGTTTTGCAACCAATATAGCTATTGTTTGACGTAATAGCTGGTGGCAGAGTGGCAGCAGAAGGTAATTCTGTGTACCCTGGCAGTGGGAAACACAGACAGACAGCAACAGCAGCAGGAGGAATGGAGGAGTAATGTGAGCAGCTATTGTTTGACGTAATAGCTGGTGGCAGAGTGGCAGCAGAAGGTAAATCATCTGTGTAGTGTACCCTGGCAGTGGGAAACACAGACAGACAGCAGCAGCAGCAGCAGGAGGAGGTATGGAGGAGTAGTGTGAGTGTGGCAGCAGGTAGGCAGCGTGACATAATAGCCCTGGTACCTAGCGGTGATACCAGGGCTGTAAATAAACACAACAGGAGGTCCCAGACAGCGGTCGTGCAGCCCACATTGTGTCCAATACACAACTGGGACAACACAGTTTTCAACCCGGGCACCTCAGAAAAATTAAACCTTTTTTTTTTTTTTTAATGGTTTGTTTGGTTTTGGTTTTGCAACCAATATAGCTATTGTTTGACGTAATAGCTGGTGGCAGAGTGGCAGCAGAAGAAGGTAATTCTGTGTACCCTGGCAGTGGGAAACACAGACAGACAGCAGCAGCAGGAGGAGGAATGGAGGAGTAGGCGAGCAGCTATTGTTTGACGTAATAGCTGGTGGCAGAGTGGCAGCAGAAGGTAAATCATCTGTGTACCCTGGCAGTGGGAAACACAGACAGACAGCAGCAGCAGCAGCAGCAGGAGGAGGTATGGAGGAGCAGTGTGAGTGTGGCAGCAGGTAGGCAGCGTGACATAATAGCCCTGGTACCTAGCGGTGATACCAGGGCTGTAAATAAACACAACAGGAGGTCCCAGACAGCGGTCGTGCAGCCCACATTGTGTCCAATACACAACTGGGACAACACAGTTTTCAACCCGGGCACCTCAGAAAAATTAAACCTTTTTTTTTTTAATGGTTTGTTTGGTTTTGGTTTTGCAACCAATATAGCTATTGTTTGACGTAATAGCTGGTGGCAGAGTGGCAGCAGAAGAAGGTAATTCTGTGTACCCTGGCAGTGGGAAACACAGACAGACAGCAGCAGCAGCAGCAGGAGGAGGTATGGAGGAGCAGTGTGAGTGTGGCAGCAGGTAGGCAGCGTGACATAATAGCCCTGGTACCTAGCGGTGATACCAGGGCTGTAAATAAACACAACAGGAGGTCCCAGACAGCGGTCGTGCAGCCCACATTGTGTCCAATACACAACTGGGACAACACAGTTTTCAACCCGGGCACCTCAGAAAAATTAAACCTTTTTTTTTTTTTTATGGTTTTTTGGTTTTTGGTTTTACAACCAATATAGCTATTGTTTGACGTAATAGCTGGTGGCAGAGTGGCAGCAGAAGAAGGTAATTCTGTGTACCCTGGCAGTGGGAAACACAGACAGACAGCAGAAGGGCAGTACACAGCAGCCCACTGTAGGTGTAAAATGTGTGGCTGCAGGCGACGTAATAGTCAAAGTGAACCAGGCTGGCTTAGTGAGCAGGAGCCAGGAGGTGGTAAAGGGTGGTAAGGCACATTAACGATGGTTCCGGCAGCCAGTTCATGTCCCCCTCTCGCCGACAACAGGGGCCAGGAACTCGCCTTCCACCCACGCCTGGTTCATCTTGAGAAACGTCAGTCTGTCCACAGACTTGTGAGACAGACGTGAGCGTTTCTCGGTGACCACGCCACCAGCTGCACTGAAGCAGCGCTCGGACAGCACGCTGGAAGGGGGGCAGGACAGCACTTCCAGGGCGTACTGCGCCAGCTCGCTCCAGATCTCCATGCGCTTGACCCAATACTCCATGGGATCAACAGGGGCATCGCTGTCAAGCCCGCTGTACGACCCCATGTAGTCAGCCACCATGCGGGTCAGGCGCTGGCTGTGACCGGAGGAGGATGCTGCTGCATGCATCTCCTCTCTAGTCACTGCTGCCGGAGCCTCTACAGTCCTGTAGAGCTCGTGGCTGAGAGACAGCAGGTCTGTGGGGCGCTTGCTGCTGCTGGATGCAGGCACCTGCTGCTGCCTCTGTGCTGGCTGCTGGACAGTGGGGGTGGAAGGCTGGGGGAAGGCTTCCTCCAAGCGCTCAACAAGGGCCTGCTGCAAGCTCCTTATTTGTTGCGCTGGGTCTCCTCCTGCAGGCGGCAGGAACTGGCTCAACTTCCCCTTGAGGCGTGGGTCCAACATCATGCTGATCCAGATGTCCTCCCTCTGCTTCATCTGGATCACCCTGGGGTCCCTGCGCAGGCACGTCAGCATGTGCGCTGCCATTGGGAAGAGGCGGGCCACGTCTGCTGGCACATCGACGTCAGTGCTGTCCTCATCCTCCTCCTCTGCCGCCTCATCCTCTCTCCACCCCCGCACCAACTCAGCTGCGCTGTGCTGATCCCCCTCATCAGCAGCCAGGTCAGGGACCTCCACCAAGTCCTCCTCCTCCTCCCCCTCAGAGGTGGACTGCGCAGCTGGTTGCCGCTCCTGCTGGTCCAAGGCTGCCGCTCCCTGTTCCAGCAAAGCATCGAGGGCCCTGTTCAGCAGAGAAACCAGGGGCACCCACTCGCAGACCATAGCATGGTCCCTGCTCACCATGTTTGTGGCCTGCAGGAAGGGAGCCAGCACAAAGCACACCTGCTGCATGTGCCTCCAGTCATCATCGGGGACGATGGACGGGATGTTGCTGGTCTTGTCCCTTCTCTGAGCGGCGGAAACAGTGGCCAGGGCAAGGTACTGGTTGACAGCGTGCTTCTGTTCAACCAGACGCTCCAACATCGCCAGGGTGGAGTTCCAGCGAGTCGGAACGTCAAGGATCAGCCGATGGCGTGGCAGATCCAGCTCCTTTTGCACGTCTTCCAGGCTCGCACAGGCTGCAGCCGAGCGCCGGAAGTGACGCACAACATTCCTTGCCGTTTCCAGCAGTTCGCCCATCCCCTGGTAGGTGCGCAGGAACTTCTGCACCACCAGGTTCAGCACGTGGGCAAGACAGGGGATGTGGGTCAGGTTTCCCCTGTCTATTGCGGCAACCAGATTGGCCCCATTGTCGGCCACCACCTCTCCGACTCTGAGGCCTCTGGGGGTCAGCCAAATCCTCTCCTGCTCCTGGAGTTTGGCCAACACATGGGTTGCCGTCAGCTTGGTCTTCCCAAGGCTGACCAAGTGCAGCAGCGCTTGGCAGTGGCGGGCCTTCACGCTGCTGCTGAGGCGGGGGGTTTGGCCAGGTGTGCCGGAGGATGGCAGAGGATCGGAGGAACCTGCTGCAGTTCCCCTGACCCTGCGGGGTGGCACCACCCACTGTGTTGCTGCTGCTGCTGTGCCCGCTGCTGCTCTCCCATCCTCACCCCCTTCCACCAAGCTGACCCAGTGGACAGTGAAGGACAGGTAGCGGCCTGTCCCGAAGCGGCTGCTCCAGGAGTCCATGGTGACGTGGACCCTTTCACCAACCGCGTGCTCCAGCCCTCGCTCCACATTGGCCATCACAAAGCGGTGCAGTGCAGGAATGGCCTTGCGGGCAAAGAAGTGTCTGCTGGGGAGCTGCCAGTCTGGGGCTGCGCAAGCAAGCAGCGCATGAATGTCGCTCCCCTCCTGCACGAGCGTGTACGGCAGGAGTTGGGAGCACATGGCCCGTGCCAGCAAGCCGTTCAGCTGCCGCACGCGACGGCTGCTGGGAGGCAGAGCCCTAACCACCCCCTGGAAGGACTCGCTCAAAAGGCTCTGGCGTGGCCTTTTGCTGACACGGGAATCAGCAGACACAGCAGAGGAGGCCACTGAGGACTGGCTGCCAGAACAGGCCTCAGTGTCGGCGGCAGGAGTTGCAGAGGGGGGAGGAGCAGTGCGTTTCCGCACTCCTGCTGGTGCTGCTGGAGGAGCAGGAGGGCGGGTGGCTGCTGTTGCTGCTGCTGCTGCTGAAGGCTGTGCAGTGATGGGTGTGGTGCCACTGCCAGCACCAGAAGCCTTCAGCCTCTGGAACTCCTCATGCTGGTGGAAATGTTTAGCCGCAAGGTGGTTGATGAGCGAGCTGGTGCAGAACTTTAAGGGGTCTGCACCTCTGCTCAACTTCCGCTGACAGTGGTTGCAAGTGGCGTACTTGCTGTACACAGTGGGCATGGTGAAATATCGCCAGATTGGTGACTTAAACATCCCCCTACGGCATGGAAGCGCTGCTGCCTGTCTCCCTGTGGTGGTTGGGGGGGGGGGCTTGGGGGGCTTGGGTGCGGCTGGTGGTGGTACTGGCAGATGCTGCTGCTGCTGCTGCTGAGCCTGAGACACCAGCAGGCTGTGGGACCTGCCTACTGCTGCTGCCAATGCTTGCAATGATGCGCCTCCTTGCAAGGCCCACAAGAGCATCCTCCTCCTCCTCCTCAGAGCTGCTGAGGACGACATCCCCTGGAGGTGGTGGCACCCAGTCTCTGTCTGTCACCGGGTCATCATCATCCTCCCCCTCCTGAAACATGTCCTGCTGGGATGAGGACCCCCCAAACTCCTCTCCTGATGCATGGATGGGCTGCTTGACTGTCGCCACAGTCTTGCTGTCCAATCCCTCATCCCCCAAAGTGCCCATCAGCATCTCCTCCTCAAAATCGCCAACAACAGCAGACAATTGACTCATGATGCCTGGGGTCAAAAGACTGCTGAATGACAGGTCGCCAACTGACGGTGAACTGGCCTCCTCCCCAGGCCCTGCTGGGCGGCTGCTGCGAACAGGGGTGGTGGTGGTGGTGGTGGTGGTGGTGAGGGTGGAGGCCTCGGATGCAGAGCTGATGGCGGGCTGCTCATCCTCCGTCATGAGTTGCACCACAGTGTCTGCATCCTTTTCCTCAATGGGACGTTTCCGACCCGGCTGGAGGAAAATGGGAGCAGGTGCTACACGCTGCTGCTGCTGTGTCTCTGCAGCGTGAGTTGCAGATGCTCCTGCTGGGCGGCGCCCAAGGCGTCCACGGCCAGTGGCTATGGGAGGAATGTTAGCCACTGACGCTGCTGCTGCTGCGGAACTGTGCATGGTGGCGCGCCCGCGGCCGCGGCTTGCCACAATGCTGCTCCCTCTCCTCCTGATTCCCTTGCTGCCCTTGCCCTTGCCCAAACCGCGCTGGCTGCCACTTCCAGACATCTTCAATGTTTTGGGCGTATAGACAAAAGTTTTTTAAAAGGGCGGGTGAAAAGTGGGGTACTTTAATGAGGTGAGTTGGTTGGTTGGTGAGGTGACTGAGTGAGTGTCCCCTAGTACAGTAAGTAAGTAGTAACAGTCAGGAAGTACAACTAGCAGTTACAATAATCAGTAGTAATCACAAGTAAATTTAGTGTGTGTACACTCAGACAGTGAGTGCACGCACGCAGGAGCTAGTAGCCTATGAACACAGTGACTGAGTGTCCTAGACTCCTAGTACAGTAAGAGTAAGTAGTAACACTAAGTAGAACTAACTAATTACAATAATCAATCAGCGATCAGAAGGAAATGGAGTGTGGGTGTGTGTACACTCAGACAGTGAGTGCACGCACGCAGGAGCTAGTAGCCTATGAACACAGTGACTGAGTGTCCTAGACTCCTAGTACAGTAAGAGTAAGTAGTAACAGTAAGTAGAACTAACTAATTACGATAATCAATCAGCGATCAGAAGGAAATAGAGTGTGGGTGGTGTGTGTACACTCAGACAGTGAGTGCACGCACGCAGGAGCTAGTAGCCTATGGACAGTGACTGAGTGTCCTAGACTCCTAGTACAGTAAGAGTAAGTAGTAACAGTAAGTACAACTAACTAATTACGATAATCAATCAGCGATCAGAAGGAAATGGAGTGTGGGTGTGTGTACACTCAGACAGTGAGTGCACGCACGCAGGAGCTAGTAGCCTATGAACACAGTGACTGAGTGTCCTAGACTCCTAGTACAGTAAGAGTAAGTAGTAACACTAAGTAGAACTAACTAATTACAATAATCAATCAGCGATCAGAAGGAAATGGAGTGTGGGTGTGTGTACACTCAGACAGTGAGTGCACGCACGCAGGAGCTAGTAGCCTATGAACACAGTGACTGAGTGTCCTAGACTCCTAGTACAGTAAGAGTAAGTAGTAACAGTAAGTACAACTAACTAATTACGATAATCAATCAGCGATCAGAAGGAAATAGAGTGTGGGTGGTGTGTGTACACTCAGACAGTGAGTGCACGCACGCAGGAGCTAGTAGCCTATGGACAGTGACTGAGTGTCCTAGACTCCTAGTACAGTAAGAGTAAGTAGTAACAGTAAGTACAACTAACTAATTACGATAATCAATCAGCGATCAGAAGGAAATGGAGTGTGGGTGTGTGTACACTCAGACAGTGAGTGCACGCACGCAGGAGCTAGTAGCCTATGAACACAGTGACTGAGTGTCCTAGACTCCTAGTACAGTAAGAGTAAGTAGTAACACTAAGTAGAACTAACTAATTACAATAATCAATCAGCGATCAGAAGGAAATGGAGTGTGGGTGTGTGTACACTCAGACAGTGAGTGCACGCACGCAGGAGCTAGTAGCCTATGAACACAGTGACTGAGTGTCCTAGACTCCTAGTACAGTAAGAGTAAGTAGTAACAGTAAGTACAACTAACTAATTACGATAATCAATCAGCGATCAGAAGGAAATAGAGTGTGTGTTGTGTGTGTACACTCAGACAGTGAGTGCACGCACGCAGGAGCTAGTAGCCTATGAACAGTGACTGAGTGTCCTAGACTCCTAGTACAGCAAGAGTAATTAGTAACAGTAAGTAGAACTAACTAATTACAATAATCAATCAGCGATCAGAAGGAAATAGAGTGTGTGTTGTGTGTGTACACTCAGACAGTGAGTGCACGCACGCAGGAGCTAGTAGCCTATGAACACAGTGACTGAGTGTCCTAGACTCCTAGTACAGTAAGAGTAAGTAGTAACAGTAAGTAAGTAGAACTAACTAATTACGATAATCAATCAGCGATCAGAAGGAAATAGAGTGTGTGTTGTGTGTGTACACTCAGACAGTGAGTGCACGCACGCAGGAGCTAGTAGCCTATGGACAGTGACTGAGTGTCCTAGACTCCTAGTACAGTAAGAGTAAGTAGTAACAGTAAGTACAACTAACTAATTACGATAATCAATCAGCGATCAGAAGGAAATAGAGTGTGTGTTGTGTGTGTACACTCAGACAGTGAGTGCAGTGCGCACACGCAGGAGCTAGTAGCCTATATGAACAGTGACAGTGAGTGTCCCTACGGGTACAGTAAGAGTAAGTAGTAAGTAAGTACAACTAACTAACAATAATCTATCAGTAATCAGAAGGAAATAGAGTGTGTGTACACACAGACAGTGAGTGAGTGCACACACGCAGGAGCTAGCTAGTAGCCTATAAACAGTGACAGTCAGTGAGTGTCCTACTCCTAGTACAGTATAACTACAATACTATTAGTAAAGGACAGCAGAAATACTGGTATAGATGAGAGAAATAAACAGAGGACAGCTGCCCACAGAGGCAAGGCCCCCCTGAGGCCTAAACCTGTAAGCTTGCAGCAGCTGCCTGTCTCTAATGTAACACACAAGCTACTAACTAAAATACAATGTCTAAATAACTAACAACAATATAGGTGTGTATAGGAGGTGTATGTGAGCAAAAACGCTAGGTAAATGACCACAATAGAGCTCTTGCTAAGCCAAAGCACAAAGGAGCAACTCTCTCTCTGTACAAGTCTCAGGCAAGCACGGAGAAACGTAACATGGCGGCCGCTATTTATAGGGTAGGGGCTGGCCAGGGTCCCCCTCTGTGATTGGCTGCCGTCAGAGGGCCTGGGAGCCCTCTGATTGGCTCTAAGGACATCAATCTGGGCTATGACGCTATTCGAGCTCGGTACCGAGCTCGAATAGCGCCGGGTTGCTCGAATAGCTCGAATAGTGAATGGGCTATTCGAGTGTACTCGGATAGCCCATTCGAATAGCTCCAGCTATTCGGAGCTCGAATACCGAGCTCGAGTAGCTGAAAAAGAGCTCGAATATTCGAGCTACTCGAATATTCGAGCTCTGCTGAGCACCACTGGCCGCAATATGGCTGTATGAAGATCCCTGGCATTTTTTCCTATTTTCCCAAATTTTTTTTATGTTTAGAGTGTGTGAATTTTTTTTTTTTTTAAATTATGTGGGGTCCCCCCTCCTGAAACTTTTTAACCCCTTGTCCCCCATGCAGGCTGGGATAGCCAGAATGTGGAGCTCTGACCGATTGGGACTTCACACCCTGACTATACCAGCTGCAAAAAAGGTCCCCTAATGCCGATTTTTGTTCCGCGGTATATGTTGGGGGCCCCCCAGGTTTATTTTGCCCTGGGGCCCCATTGTTGCTTAAACCGGCCCTGGCTGTATCTAATGTGGACCTGTGTTGTGCCCCCCCTGTACAACAGTAACGTATTACTGTATACCAACCACAGCCATCCCCCATACAGGTAGTACACCTAGGGCCGGATTTTTGAAAAGGCCACCGAAGACCGGGCCTTGGGCGGCAGCTGGCCAAGGGGCGGCTGGACATGGAAGAGAGATTGCTGCAAGTGGAAGAAAAGCCGGAAATGGAATACAGAGGTTTCAAATAAGGAGCAACACATGGAAATATGGAGCTGCTGCCAAAGGGACCTGTATAGAACTGTAGGAGGCTGCTGTACATGACTGTTGGACATGGAAGAGGAGTCTGCACAGGGGGTAGAAGGGGGTTGCTGCACATGGAAGGGGAGCTGGAACAAAGTTTGCCTAGGGCTGAAAAAAGTATAAATCCAGCTTTGACTACACCCCTCACCAGGAAACGTCTCAGCTGTCTTCTGAAGTTCCCAGGTGTGGTCATCATTGGATGTAATTCAAGACTGCATACAAAACATTTCCTCCCACTGCATACAAAACGTTGTCATGAAAGTCATGAGGTAAATTGAGTATTTTCTATGTAGGTCATTCCTTCAGAACACAAGTACAGGGCTGGCTCATACGCAACCACGAATCAGAAACCAGAGCAGTTTCATAATGACCCTCAAGTAAATATGAGCAATAACCACCAAGTATGCTTTGATTAGTACAGTAGAGTCCCAGTTATCTGGAATTCAACTAACCCGGCAATCTCCTCACAGTGGAGGAAGCCAACTTCTTAGTCTGCTTGTGGGCTCTACTCAGGGCCGGTTCTTTCATGAAGCAAGGTGAAACATTTGCATCAGGCACAGAGATTACAGGGGCAGCATGTTTGTACTGTTTGTTTACACTAAAAGCATGCAGTCAGAGTGGGAGGAGAAGCAAGAGGAGAGCGAGGTCATCATTGGGGAAAAGCAGCTGGTTGTGCTGTGTGAGGAGTCTGACAGTGAGTGAGGAGGGGGGAGGCAGGAGAGTAGCAGTGTTTCATTTGACTTGCCCAGCAGATGGGAGGAGGTGGCACTGATGTCCTGACTGAGGAGGAATAGAGGACGGCCAACTGGCTAAGGGTGAGCAGTTTGTTTGTCACACTCGCAGCCAGCCAGTGTGTTATTGTGTTGAGCTGCTGCATGTCATGTCTGAAGAAGTTGTTGTATATGCTCCCCAGCTGACTGAGAACATTAAATGAAGCAGAGTAAATTGTCGGGTGCTGTGCGATTATTCCAAATTGTGAAAGGGGCGGGGGAAGATGGGGGGACGCATCCACATAACTTTGCCTCAGGCAGCAAAAAGTCTAGAACCGGCCCTGGCTCTGCAATGCCTAACCTTTTGGGGACTGGCTGCCTATCCCCCCTTCCTTAAGGACCAGGCCATTTTGCATGCGGGGGGGACCCGTTTGGGGGGGTCAGGCAGCCGGATCCCCTGTTTAGATAGCAAGGCTTGGTGTCCCCCTGTGTAGCCAGGTGTCCCCAGTGTAGCCAGCAGCCTTTACTCACCTTCCTGAGTCCTGTGATGAGCAGCTCTAACCCTCTCCGCTCTGCCCGGCATCCCTGCTCGCACTGACTCTCAGCTCCGCGTCGCGGCTTGATGACGTCATCAAGCCAGGACCCGACACTTAAGTCAGGGCGATCAGAGAAGCCGGGCAGAGTGGAGACATGCGACGATCGCCGGGGGAACGTCAGGAGTGGATCCTCTTCTCCCCCTCCTACCACCGCTGCTCTAATAGTAATCACTACGATCCGCCGGCGATCGTAGTGATCACGTGATCAGGAGCCAATCGCGATGGCTCCTGATCACTGAGGGGAGATGTCAGCTGTCATATGACAGCTTAATCTCCCCTCTCGGGTGCGCACAATCACGTCGGGAGCGCTACAAGCAGGCGGCGTAAATCCTACGCTGCATCAGGCTTAGACATCCACAAGTGCAGCGTAGGATTTACTATCAGTGGTCCCCAAAGGGTTAAAGCAAACCTGAAGCAAAAATAAACTTATGAGATAATGAATCGTATGTGTAGTACAGTGAAGACATAGAACATTAGTAGCAAAGAAATGAGTGTCATATTGTTTCCCAGTACAGGAAAAAAAAACTTCAGTTGCTATCTGTGCAAAAGAGCTTCTCTGAGCTATTCTACCCGCTGGGTGGAATACAGTCCTGTTTTTTTAAGCACTTAAAGAGCCAAGAAACAGCTTGAGAGGCAGCTTGAGATAAGGTTTTACTGAAGGTAAGTTCAAAGAGTCAGTATTTCTGCTTTGCTTTATAGCTTAAAAGACAGAGTGTGCTTATAAAACGGCAACTGTGATACAATGTTATTAAAAAAAAAAAAAAAAAAAAAAAAAAGCTATATAACTGAAAATAAATATACGCAACTCTTTTATTTGCTACTTATGTTCTATTCATTATCTGTACTACACATACAATTCATTATATCATAGGGTTTTTTTTTTCGCTTTAGGTTTGCTTTAAAGAGACTCTGAAGTCTAACTTTTTCCTTGTTTTTATAATGTAATCATGTTTAGCAATATAGCCTAAAGGGCTATTAAAGAAATAGCCCTGCAAAGCTTCCGGGCTCGCAGGGCTTTACTTCCTAGTAGAGGCAGAGCTTTAGGCTGTAACTCCGCCTCCTCTGCAGTCAATCCCTGCGGATCGCCGCCTCTCCCCGCCCCTCTCAGTATTCTTTCACTGAGAGGGCGGAGATCCGCGGAGATTGATGGCGGAGGAGGCAGAGCTACAGTCTCTCCAGCCTCTCCAGGGCAGCAAAATCTGCGACCTGCAAGATCGTGGAACTTTACAGGTCGTTTTCTCTATTAATAATAAACCCTCGTTTTTCCCCGGGATTGCGGTGACTCCCTTCAGGCTATAATGCTAAACATGATTACATTATAAAAACATGGAAAAAAAATGAGACTTCAGAGTCTCTTTACAGACTGGGTTCAATGGCTCCCCAGAGTTAAATTAACTTTCAATGACTGTATTTAATTTTTTTTTTTAAATCAATAGTTCTTTAACCACATAAGGGTTTACTTATGATCTGTGCTGGGTGGGCTCTTCAGCCCGCAGCACAGATCAGGTTTGACGCAGGGCGATCAGACTTCCGTCCTTTTTTCCCCACTAGGGGGATGTCCTGCTGATCGCTGCCTACTGCCAAGCGGGGGGTGGGCTGCTCAAAGCCCCCTCCGCAGCGCTATTCCGCCCTCCCTCTCCTTCCCTCCCTCTCCTCCTTACTATGTGCGGTACAGGAAGGCGATCCGTCCTGTACCGCCTTTGATAGGCTTCAGCCTATTAGATGCTGGCGATCCCCGGCCAATCAGAGGTCGGGGATCGCCAATCTCCTTTACGGCGCTGCTGCGATAGCAGCGCCATGCAACGTAAACACCGGGGATTTCTTCCCCGGATGCTTACATTTAGCCTGCAAGCCGACGATCGGAGGCTTGCAGGCTGTTCACGGAGCCCCCCGCCGTGAACTGACATGGAACAGCCATTTCCATGGAAATACCACTGCGACCAGCCGCCGCCTATCGGCGTTGGCTGGTCGTTAAGTGGTTAATTGCCTCCCCAAAAAACACACAATAGACAAGCGACAAGCAATAAACAATACGATATTATAATTGGCATTTTCAAGATAATTTTCATCTGAGCAATGGAACATCATGTAATCAATAGTAAACAGGAAAAGAACTTGAGTCTGCAATATGAAAGCCTAAAATATCAGCGCAGAATCAAGAAGAGAGTTATGAAAATGTGAATGTATTTTATAGATAGTTCATGCTAGGTACAGTATAAAGCGTGGGGTATAGTACTGTATTAGCTGGGCCTATGTTTAACATTGAGACTCAAGCAACCAGAAAGCCCACTCATCCAGCATCAGCAGATCCCGGTCAGGGCCGGACAACCGAGACTCTACCGTTAAAACATAGGTGATGAGATAAAATAATTAAAACTTAATTGACTTACTCAAGGTTTTTCTTGTTTTAATTTTCAAAAAGTTTATTTTGGTTTTCTTCATTTCTCAAAAAAACAAAACAAAAACAAAACAGGACACACCAGAACAGAGCAGGGCCGGATTTACCATAAGGCCTGGAACCCACTGAAATCAGCAAACGCAAAACGCAACCGCTAGCGTTTTGTCTGAGCGGTTTGCAAGCGGATTCATGCGCGTTTTTGGTCGTGTTTTGCAACATTGTATTTTTTTGCCCAGCGGGTGCGTAGCGTTTTGCGTTTTGCGTTTTTATCCTGATTAGTCCTGTGAATTATTTTTAATTTTGTTACAGTGTGCTGAACCGCAAAACGCTAGCAAAACCGCTCAGTTTAGGTTTTGCTGAGCGTTTCTGCTAGCGTTTCAATACTTTACATTGAAGCGCTAACGCTCCCAAAATGCTGCATGTCCTGCGTTTGCGTTTCTGAGAAACGCAAACGCTCCTGTGGAAGTTGCCCCATCCATTAACATTAGCCCAGCGTTTTGGAAAACTGCTAGCGTATCGCAGTGCTGCCAAAACGCTGCCAAAAGCGCTCCTGTGGGTTCCAGCCCTTAGGCACTGTAGGCGTGTGCCTACAGGTGCCTGAGGATGAAAAGCTGGCTCACTCCCCTCCCATACCTCCCAACTTTTTGAGATGAGAAAAGGGGACACTTAAGCCACTCCCCTGCCACACCCCTGGCCACGCCCTCACCACGCCTCTAGTCTCGTATACCATAAATATTTCATAAGAAAAATATGTTGTTTTATAATTCAAACCACATTGGTTCTTTCTATCCTGGTTCATTTTCCTTCATAGTAACATTTTAAAATCAGTAATATATTAATTTAAAGGTTGGGAATAAGGTTTAGAGTCAATCAAATACATTTTTAGTATAGAAATATATATATATTATTTACATAGAAAGAGGGACAAAGTCCTGAAAGAGGGACAAATGAGGGTGAAAGAGGGACAGGGCTCCCAAAAAGGGACTGTCCCTCCGAAAAAGGGACAGTTGGGAGCTATGCCCCTCCCATAGTGCCAGAGCATTTTTGAGATGTTACTCACCCTGGTCTTGGCATTCCACTAATGAGATTTTCCTTCAGTCGGGGGCAGTGGGCACCACTACTTACTTAATACTGAGGGTAACTCTGGCTACCTAATGCTAGGGGACACCTGTAGCTACCTATGACAGGCAAGGGAAGTAAGGGAGAAGTGACAGCTGGTGACAGTGGCAAGGGAGAAGTGCCACTTTCGGTGCAGTTCTGCGGGGGGTTGTAGGTTCACGGATGGGTGCCAGGACATCTGTGCCTATAGGCTCCAGTGATGTAAATACAGGCCTGTAACAGAGCTTTGTTGCATGTTACATTTGGTATATATATATATATATATATATATATATATATAGTGGTTGTACTCCCCAATAATATGTCCTTGTTTAAATTTTAATCTCAGATGTGTATCTAGTTATGCAAAGCCAGATTCATACATTTTCCACCCAGGCTACAGTGGCTGGTCCAGTACTTATAAGGTTTCTTAATGTATGAGTCAGTTTAGTACCTAATGAAGTTAGGAGCATGACAAGCCGTCATTCAGGATCAAAAGATCCACGTGGGGGACAAGTGATTTCCCAAACGCTTGATTTATAGTTGCTTCCAACAACCTATTGGGATAATCTATCCTCACAGTACCCATTGGTTAATTATACTACCCTTCCCTGTGTTTGTCTCTTCCTCTTTGATGCTTTCTAGGAATAATATTTTAATTAAGGATGGTCAAAAAATGTTGCTCAAATATCACTTCCAGAATTGGCTCTGTACAATTAGCAAGCTGACACATCGTGGCATTCTAGCGGTTCTGGAGTTGTGGTTAGCTTACAGGGACAACAAAGGATGCTTTGCATATTCAGCAGTGATGCATCGTGGGACACATCATCACTCCAACCTGAATTATCGCAAATACCTTCTGTTTTAAGAAGGCAAACTTCTGATTTGCGTAACATTTTAGTAAGAGGGCTTTTTGGCCCTTTGTAGCCCCTTACACACTCCTGGGAGTTCTGGTTCCCCATAAGCTTGCTGAGTAATCCGTAAGACTACCATAAGAGCAAAGACATAGAACATATAGGAAATAGTGATAGACAGCGGGGCAGGGCATAAACAGAAACATAATTAGGAATGCATGGCAAGCAATAATGGGGGTGGCGTCATTCTGATAAGGACGGTATTACTTCCTTACTTTGTGACGTCATGTTTTGGTTTCACATTGCTCCCTCCAGTGTGTTTACAGCATCATATTGCGTCATCTAATCATGCCCTGCCCTTCTATGTCTCTACAGCCAAACCATGGCTCCTGCATAACCACAGCGTACATCCATGTGGTTTATTACTCCACGCCCTGACACCAACTCTCACCCCACAGTAAATATGGACACACCCAAAACATTGTGCTGCTCAAATCCTAATTACCGTATCTAATTCCACCTTTTCCATTTTTTAATTAAAGTGGTATAAAAACCCAAATTTCAGCTATGGTCCAAAACATTAAACACAACATAAAATTAATATAGGAAGCATGGTGGCATAGTGGACTCGCCTTATAGTGCTGGGTCTCCGGTTTGAATCCCAGCCAGGGCAATATCTGCAAGCAGTTTGTATGTACTCCCTATGCCTGTGTGGGTTTCCTCTGGGCACTCCTCCCACGCCCCAATAACATACAGATACATTAATTGGCTTCTGGCTGGAAAAAATAAAATTGGTCCTAGACTACAATGGGTATATGACAATGCTAGGGATTAGATTGTGAGCCCCTCTGAGGGACAGTTAGTGACAAGACAATATACTTTGTACAGCGCTGTGGAAGATGTCAGCGCTATATTAATCATGACTATAATAAATTATGACTTACAGTGGGTTGCAAAAATATTCGGCCCCCTTGAAGTTTTCCACATTTTGTCACATTACTGCCACAAACATGATTCAATTTAATCGGAATTCCACATGAAAGACCAATACAAAGTGGTGTACACGTGAGAAGTGGATGGAAAATCATACATTATTCCAAACATTTTTTACAAATAAATAACTGCAAAGTGGGGTGTGCGTAATTATTCAGCCCCCTGAGTCAATACTTTGTAGAACCACCTTTTGCTGCAATTACAGCTGCCAGTCATTTAGGGTATGTCTCTACCAGCTTTGCACATCTAGAGACTGAAATCCTTGCCCATTCTTCTTTGCAAAACAGCTCCAGCTCAGTCAGATTAGATGGACAGCGTTTGTGAACAGCAGTTTTCAGATCTTGCCACATATTCTCGATTGGATTTAGATCTGGACTTTGACTGGGCCATTCTAACACATGGATATGTTTTGTTTTAAACCATTCCATTGTTGCCCTGGCTTTATGTGTAGAGTTGTTCTCCTGCTGGAAGGTGAACCTCCGCCCCAGTCTCAAGTCTTTTGCAGACTCCAAGAGGTTTTCTTCGAAGATTGCAGTGTATTTGTCTCTATCCATCTTCCCATCAACTCTGACCAGCTTCCCTGTCCCTGCTGAAGAGAAGCACCCCCCACGAGCATGATGCTGCCACCACTATATTTGACAGTGGGGATGGTGTGTTCTGAGTGATGTGCATTGTTAGTTTTCTGCCACACATAGCATTTTGCATTTTGGCCAAAAAGTTCCATTTTGGTCTCATCTGACCAGAGCACCTTCTTCCACATGTTTGCTGTGTCCCCCACGTGGCTTGTGGCAAACTGCAAACAGGACATCTTATGCTTTTCTGTTAACAATGGCTTTCTCCTTGTCACTCTTCCATAAGAGCCAACTTTGTGCAGTGCACAACTAATAGTTGTCCTATGGTGAGATTCCCCCACCTGAGCTGTAGATCTCTGTAGCTCGTCCAGAGTAACCATGGGCCTCTTGACTGCATTTCTGATTAGCGCTCTCCATGTTCGGCCTGTGAGTTTAGGTGGACGGCCTTGTCTTGGTAGGTTTACAGTTGTGCCATACTCCTTCTATTTCTGAATAATCGCTTGAACAGTGCTCCGTGGGATGTTCAAGGCTTTGGAGCCTAAGCCTGCTTTAAATTTCTCAATAACTTTATCCCTGACCTGTCTGGTGTGTCCAACAACCCCCTGTATTGGGATAATCTATCCTCACAGACTAGTACCCATTGGTTAATTATACTACCCTTCCCTGTGTTTGTCTCTTCCTCTTTGATGCTTTCTAGGAATAATATTTTAATTAAGGATGGTCAAAAAATGTTGCTCAAATATCACTTCCAGAATTGGCTCTGTACAATTAGCAAGCTGACACATCGTGGCATTCTAGCGGTTCTGGAGTTGTGGTTAGCTTACAGGGACAACAAAGGATGCTTTGCATATTCAGCAGTGATGCATCGTGGGACACATCATCACTCCAACCTGAATTATCGCAAATACCTTCTGTTTTAAGAAGGCAAACTTCTGATTTGCGTAACATTTTAGTAAGAGGGCTTTTTGGCCCTTTGTAGCCCCTTACACACTCCTGGGAGTTCTGGTTCCCCATAAGCTTGCTGGGTAATCCGTAACACTACCATAAGGGCAAAGACATAGAACATATAGGAAATAGTGATAGACAGCGGGGCAGGGCATAAACAGAAACATAATTAGGAATGCATGGCAAGCAATAATGGGGGTGGCGTCATTCTGATAAGGACGGTATTACTTCCTTACTTTGTGACGTCATGTTTTGGTTTCACATTGCTCCCTCCAGTGTGTTTACAGCATCATATTGCATCATCTATTCATGCCCTGCCCTTCTATGTCTCTACAGCCAAAGCATGGCTCCTGCATAACCACAGCGTACATCCATGTGGTTTATTACTCCACGCCCTGACACCAACTCTCACCCCACAGTAAATATGGACACACCCAAAACATTGTGCTGCTCAAATCCTAATTACCGTATCTAATTCCACCTTTTCCATTTTTTAATTAAAGTGGTATAAAAACCCAAATTTCAGCTATGGTCCAAAGCATTAAACACAGCATAAAATTAATATAGGAAGCATGGTGGCATAGTGGACTCGCCTTATAGTGCTGGGTCTCCGGTTTGAATCCCAGCCAGGGCAATATCTGCAAGCAGTTTGTATGTACTCCCTATGCCTGTGTGGGTTTCCTCTGGGCACTCCTCCCACGCCCCAATAACATACAGATACATTAATTGGCTTCTGGCTGGAAAAAATAAAATTGGTCCTAGACTACAATGGGTATATGACAATGCTAGGGATTAGATTGTGAGCCCCTCTGAGGGACAGTTAGTGACAAGACAATATACTTTGTACAGCGCTGTGGAAGATGTCAGCGCTATATTAATCATGACTATAATAAATTATGACTTACAGTGGGTTGCAAAAATATTCGGCCCCCTTGAAGTTTTCCACATTTTGTCACATTACTGCTACAAACATGATTCAATTTAATCGGAATTCCACATGAAAGACCAATACAAAGTGGTGTACACGTGAGAAGTGGATGGAAAATCATACATTATTCCAAACATTTTTTACAAATAAATAACTGCAAAGTGGGGTGTGCGTAATTATTCAGCCCCCTGAGTCAATACTTTGTAGAACCACCTTTTGCTGCAATTACAGCTGCCAGTCATTTAGGGTATGTCTCTACCAGCTTTGCACATCTAGAGACTGAAATCCTTGCCCATTCTTCTTTGCAAAACAGCTCCAGCTCAGTCAGATTAGATGGACAGCGTTTGTGAACAGCAGTTTTCAGATCTTGCCACATATTCTCGATTGGATTTAGATCTGGACTTTGACTGGGCCATTCTAACACATGGATATGTTTTGTTTTAAACCATTCCATTGTTGCCCTGGCTTTATGTGTAGAGTTGTTCTCCTGCTGGAAGGTGAACCTCCGCCCCAGTCTCAAGTCTTTTGCAGACTCCAAGAGGTTTTCTTCGAAGATTGCAGTGTATTTGTCTCTATCCATCTTCCCATCAACTCTGACCAGCTTCCCTGTCCCTGCTGAAGAGAAGCACCCCCCACGAGCATGATGCTGCCACCACTATATTTGACAGTGGGGATGGTGTGTTCTGAGTGATGTGCATTGTTAGTTTTCTGCCACACATAGCATTTTGCATTTTGGCCAAAAAGTTCCATTTTGGTCTCATCTGACCAGAGCACCTTCTTCCACATGTTTGCTGTGTCCCCCACGTGGCTTGTGGCAAACTGCAAACAGGACATCTTATGCTTTTCTGTTAACAATGGCTTTCTCCTTGTCACTCTTCCATAAGAGCCAACTTTGTGCAGTGCACAACTAATAGTTGTCCTATGGTGAGATTCCCCCACCTGAGCTGTAGATCTCTGTAGCTCGTCCAGAGTAACCATGGGCCTCTTGACTGCATTTCTGATTAGCGCTCTCCATGTTCGGCCTGTGAGTTTAGGTGGACGGCCTTGTCTTGGTAGGTTTACAGTTGTGCCATACTCCTTCTATTTCTGAATAATCGCTTGAACAGTGCTCCGTGGGATGTTCAAGGCTTTGGAAATCTTTTTGTAGCCTAAGCCTGCTTTAAATTTCTCAATAACTTTATCCCTGACCTGTCTGGTGTGTCCAACAACCCCCTGTATTGGGATAATCTATCCTCACAGACTAGTACCCATTGGTTAATTATACTACCCTTCCCTGTGTTTGTCTCTTCCTCTTTGATGCTTTCTAGGAATAATATTTTAATTAAGGATGGTCAAAAAATGTTGCTCAAATATCACTTCCAGAATTGGCTCTGTACAATTAGCAAGCTGACACATCGTGGCATTCTAGCGGTTCTGGAGTTGTGGTTAGCTTACAGGGACAACAAAGGATGCTTTGCATATTCAGCAGTGATGCATCGTGGGACACATCATCACTCCAACCTGAATTATCGCAAATACCTTCTGTTTTAAGAAGGCAAACTTCTGATTTGCGTAACATTTTAGTAAGAGGGCTTTTTGGCCCTTTGTAGCCCCTTACACACTCCTGGGAGTTCTGGTTCCCCATAAGCTTGCTGGGTAATCCGTAACACTACCATAAGGGCAAAGACATAGAACATATAGGAAATAGTGATAGACAGCGGGGCAGGGCATAAACAGAAACATAATTAGGAATGCATGGCAAGCAATAATGGGGGTGGCGTCATTCTGATAAGGACGGTATTACTTCCTTACTTTGTGACGTCATGTTTTGGTTTCACATTGCTCCCTCCAGTGTGTTTACAGCATCATATTGCATCATCTATTCATGCCCTGCCCTTCTATGTCTCTACAGCCAAAGCATGGCTCCTGCATAACCACAGCGTACATCCATGTGGTTTATTACTCCACGCCCTGACACCAACTCTCACCCCATAGTAAATATGGACACACCCAAAACATTGTGCTGCTCAAATCCTAATTACCGTATCTAATTCCACCTTTTCCATTTTTTAATTAAAGTGGTATAAAAACCCAAATTTCAGCTATGGTCCAAAGCATTAAACACAGCATAAAATTAATATAGGAAGCATGGTGGCATAGTGGACTCGCCTTATAGTGCTGGGTCTCCGGTTTGAATCCCAGCCAGGGCAATATCTGCAAGCAGTTTGTATGTACTCCCTATGCCTGTGTGGGTTTCCTCTGGGCACTCCTCCCACGCCCCAATAACATACAGATACATTAATTGGCTTCTGGCTGGAAAAAATAAAATTGGTCCTAGACTACAATGGGTATATGACAATGCTAGGGATTAGATTGTGAGCCCCTCTGAGGGACAGTTAGTGACAAGACAATATACTTTGTACAGCGCTGTGAAAGATGTCAGCGCTATATTAATCATGACTATAATAAATTATGACTTACAGTGGGTTGCAAAAATATTCGGCCCCCTTGAAGTTTTCCACATTTTGTCACATTACTGCCACAAACATGATTCAATTTAATCGGAATTCCACATGAAAGACCAATACAAAGTGGTGTACACGTGAGAAGTGGATGGAAAATCATACATTATTCCAAACATTTTTTACAAATAAATAACTGCAAAGTGGGGTGTGCGTAATTATTCAGCCCCCTGAGTCAATACTTTGTAGAACCACCTTTTGCTGCAATTACAGCTGCCAGTCATTTAGGGTATGTCTCTACCAGCTTTGCACATCTAGAGACTGAAATCCTTGCCCATTCTTCTTTGCAAAACAGCTCCAGCTCAGTCAGATTAGATGGACAGCGTTTGTGAACAGCAGTTTTCAGATCTTGCCACATATTCTCGATTGGATTTAGATCTGGACTTTGACTGGGCCATTCTAACACATGGATATGTTTTGTTTTAAACCATTCCATTGTTGCCCTGGCTTTATGTGTAGAGTTGTTCTCCTGCTGGAAGGTGAACCTCCGCCCCAGTCTCAAGTCTTTTGCAGACTCCAAGAGGTTTTCTTCGAAGATTGCAGTGTATTTGTCTCTATCCATCTTCCCATCAACTCTGACCAGCTTCCCTGTCCCTGCTGAAGAGAAGCACCCCCCACGAGCATGATGCTGCCACCACTATATTTGACAGTGGGGATGGTGTGTTCTGAGTGATGTGCATTGTTAGTTTTCTGCCACACATAGCATTTTGCATTTTGGCCAAAAAGTTCCATTTTGGTCTCATCTGACCAGAGCACCTTCTTCCACATGTTTGCTGTGTCCCCCACGTGGCTTGTGGCAAACTGCAAACAGGACATCTTATGCTTTTCTGTTAACAATGGCTTTCTCCTTGTCACTCTTCCATAAGAGCCAACTTTGTGCAGTGCACAACTAATAGTTGTCCTATGGTGAGATTCCCCCACCTGAGCTGTAGATCTCTGTAGCTCGTCCAGAGTAACCATGGGCCTCTTGACTGCATTTCTGATTAGCGCTCTCCATGTTCGGCCTGTGAGTTTAGGTGGACGGCCTTGTCTTGGTAGGTTTACAGTTGTGCCATACTCCTTCCATTTCTGAATGATCGCTTGAACAGTGCTCCGTGGGATGTTCAAGGCTTTGGAGCCTAAGCCTGCTTTAAATTTCTCAATAACTTTATCCCTGACCTGTCTGGTGTGTCCAACAACCCCCTGTATTGGGATAATCTATCCTCACAGACTAGTACCCATTGGTTAATTATACTACCCTTCCCTGTGTTTGTCTCTTCCTCTTTGATGCTTTCTAGGAATAATATTTTAATTAAGGATGGTCAAAAAATGTTGCTCAAATATCACTTCCAGAATTGGCTCTGTACAATTAGCAAGCTGACACATCGTGGCATTCTAGCGGTTCTGGAGTTGTGGTTAGCTTACAGGGACAACAAAGGATGCTTTGCATATTCAGCAGTGATGCATCGTGGGACACATCATCACTCCAACCTGAATTATCGCAAATACCTTCTGTTTTAAGAAGGCAAACTTCTGATTTGCGTAACATTTTAGTAAGAGGGCTTTTTGGCCCTTTGTAGCCCCTTACACACTCCTGGGAGTTCTGGTTCCCCATAAGCTTGCTGGGTAATCCGTAACACTACCATAAGGGCAAAGACATAGAACATATAGGAAATAGTGATAGACAGCGGGGCAGGGCATAAACAGAAACATAATTAGGAATGCATGGCAAGCAATAATGGGGGTGGCGTCATTCTGATAAGGTATTACTTCCTTACTTTGTGACGTCATGTTTTGGTTTCACATTGCTCCCTCCAGTGTGTTTACAGCATCATATTGCGTCATCTAATCATGCCCTGCCCTTCTATGTCTCTACAGCCAAACCATGGCTCCTGCATAACCACAGCGTACATCCATGTGGTTTATTACTCCACGCCCTGACACCAACTCTCACCCCACAGTAAATATGGACACACCCAAAACATTGTGCTGCTCAAATCCTAATTACCGTATCTAATTCCACCTTTTCCATTTTTTAATTAAAGTGGTATAAAAACCCAAATTTCAGCTATGGTCCAAAACATTAAACACAGCATAAAATTAATATAGGAAGCATGGTGGCATAGTGGACTCGCCTTATAGTGCTGGGTCTCCGGTTTGAATCCCAGCCAGGGCAATATCTGCAAGCAGTTTGTATGTACTCCCTATGCCTGTGTGGGTTTCCTCTGGGCACTCCTCCCACGCCCCAATAACATACAGATACATTAATTGGCTTCTGGCTGGAAAAAATAAAATTGGTCCTAGACTACAATGGGTATATGACAATGCTAGGGATTAGATTGTGAGCCCCTCTGAGGGACAGTTAGTGACAAGACAATATACTTTGTACAGCGCTGTGGAAGATGTCAGCGCTATATTAATCATGACTATAATAAATTATGACTTACAGTGGGTTGCAAAAATATTCGGCCCCCTTGAAGTTTTCCACATTTTGTCACATTACTGCCACAAACATGATTCAATTTAATCGGAATTCCACATGAAAGACCAATACAAAGTGGTGTACACGTGAGAAGTGGATGGAAAATCATACATTATTCCAAACATTTTTTACAAATAAATAACTGCAAAGTGGGGTGTGCGTAATTATTCAGCCCCCTGAGTCAATACTTTGTAGAACCACCTTTTGCTGCAATTACAGCTGCCAGTCATTTAGGGTATGTCTCTACCAGCTTTGCACATCTAGAGACTGAAATCCTTGCCCATTCTTCTTTGCAAAACAGCTCCAGCTCAGTCAGATTAGATGGACAGCGTTTGTGAACAGCAGTTTTCAGATCTTGCCACATATTCTCGATTGGATTTAGATCTGGACTTTGACTGGGCCATTCTAACACATGGATATGTTTTGTTTTAAACCATTCCATTGTTGCCCTGGCTTTATGTGTAGAGTTGTTCTCCTGCTGGAAGGTGAACCTCCGCCCCAGTCTCAAGTCTTTTGCAGACTCCAAGAGGTTTTCTTCGAAGATTGCAGTGTATTTGTCTCTATCCATCTTCCCATCAACTCTGACCAGCTTCCCTGTCCCTGCTGAAGAGAAGCACCCCCCACGAGCATGATGCTGCCACCACTATATTTGACAGTGGGGATGGTGTGTTCTGAGTGATGTGCATTGTTAGTTTTCTGCCACACATAGCATTTTGCATTTTGGCCAAAAAGTTCCATTTTGGTCTCATCTGACCAGAGCACCTTCTTCCACATGTTTGCTGTGTCCCCCACGTGGCTTGTGGCAAACTGCAAACAGGACATCTTATGCTTTTCTGTTAACAATGGCTTTCTCCTTGTCACTCTTCCATAAGAGCCAACTTTGTGCAGTGCACAACTAATAGTTGTCCTATGGTGAGATTCCCCCACCTGAGCTGTAGATCTCTGTAGCTCGTCCAGAGTAACCATGGGCCTCTTGACTGCATTTCTGATTAGCGCTCTCCATGTTCGGCCTGTGAGTTTAGGTGGACGGCCTTGTCTTGGTAGGTTTACAGTTGTGCCATACTCCTTCCATTTCTGAATGATCGCTTGAACAGTGCTCCGTGGGATGTTCAAGGCTTTGGAGCCTAAGCCTGCTTTAAATTTCTCAATAACTTTATCCCTGACCTGTCTGGTGTGTCCAACAACCCCCTGTATTGGGATAATCTATCCTCACAGACTAGTACCCATTGGTTAATTATACTACCCTTCCCTGTGTTTGTCTCTTCCTCTTTGATGCTTTCTAGGAATAATATTTTAATTAAGGATGGTCAAAAAATGTTGCTCAAATATCACTTCCAGAATTGGCTCTGTACAATTAGCAAGCTGACACATCGTGGCATTCTAGCGGTTCTGGAGTTGTGGTTAGCTTACAGGGACAACAAAGGATGCTTTGCATATTCAGCAGTGATGCATCGTGGGACACATCATCACTCCAACCTGAATTATCGCAAATACCTTCTGTTTTAAGAAGGCAAACTTCTGATTTGCGTAACATTTTAGTAAGAGGGCTTTTTGGCCCTTTGTAGCCCCTTACACACTCCTGGGAGTTCTGGTTCCCCATAAGCTTGCTGGGTAATCCGTAACACTACCATAAGGGCAAAGACATAGAACATATAGGAAATAGTGATAGACAGCGGGGCAGGGCATAAACAGAAACATAATTAGGAATGCATGGCAAGCAATAATGGGGGTGGCGTCATTCTGATAAGGTATTACTTCCTTACTTTGTGACGTCATGTTTTGGTTTCACATTGCTCCCTCCAGTGTGTTTACAGCATCATATTGCGTCATCTAATCATGCCCTGCCCTTCTATGTCTCTACAGCCAAACCATGGCTCCTGCATAACCACAGCGTACATCCATGTGGTTTATTACTCCACGCCCTGACACCAACTCTCACCCCACAGTAAATATGGACACACCCAAAACATTGTGCTGCTCAAATCCTAATTACCGTATCTAATTCCACCTTTTCCATTTTTTAATTAAAGTGGTATAAAAACCCAAATTTCAGCTATGGTCCAAAACATTAAACACAGCATAAAATTAATATAGGAAGCATGGTGGCATAGTGGACTCGCCTTATAGTGCTGGGTCTCCGGTTTGAATCCCAGCCAGGGCAATATCTGCAAGCAGTTTGTATGTACTCCCTATGCCTGTGTGGGTTTCCTCTGGGCACTCCTCCCACGCCCCAATAACATACAGATACATTAATTGGCTTCTGGCTGGAAAAAATAAAATTGGTCCTAGACTACAATGGGTATATGACAATGCTAGGGATTAGATTGTGAGCCCCTCTGAGGGACAGTTAGTGACAAGACAATATACTTTGTACAGCGCTGTGGAAGATGTCAGCGCTATATTAATCATGACTATAATAAATTATGACTTACAGTGGGTTGCAAAAATATTCGGCCCCCTTGAAGTTTTCCACATTTTGTCACATTACTGCCACAAACATGATTCAATTTAATCGGAATTCCACATGAAAGACCAATACAAAGTGGTGTACACGTGAGAAGTGGATGGAAAATCATACATTATTCCAAACATTTTTTACAAATAAATAACTGCAAAGTGGGGTGTGCGTAATTATTCAGCCCCCTGAGTCAATACTTTGTAGAACCACCTTTTGCTGCAATTACAGCTGCCAGTCATTTAGGGTATGTCTCTACCAGCTTTGCACATCTAGAGACTGAAATCCTTGCCCATTCTTCTTTGCAAAACAGCTCCAGCTCAGTCAGATTAGATGGACAGCGTTTGTGAACAGCAGTTTTCAGATCTTGCCACATATTCTCGATTGGATTTAGATCTGGACTTTGACTGGGCCATTCTAACACATGGATATGTTTTGTTTTAAACCATTCCATTGTTGCCCTGGCTTTATGTGTAGAGTTGTTCTCCTGCTGGAAGGTGAACCTCCGCCCCAGTCTCAAGTCTTTTGCAGACTCCAAGAGGTTTTCTTCGAAGATTGCAGTGTATTTGTCTCTATCCATCTTCCCATCAACTCTGACCAGCTTCCCTGTCCCTGCTGAAGAGAAGCACCCCCCACGAGCATGATGCTGCCACCACTATATTTGACAGTGGGGATGGTGTGTTCTGAGTGATGTGCATTGTTAGTTTTCTGCCACACATAGCATTTTGCATTTTGGCCAAAAAGTTCCATTTTGGTCTCATCTGACCAGAGCACCTTCTTCCACATGTTTGCTGTGTCCCCCACGTGGCTTGTGGCAAACTGCAAACAGGACATCTTATGCTTTTCTGTTAACAATGGCTTTCTCCTTGTCACTCTTCCATAAGAGCCAACTTTGTGCAGTGCACAACTAATAGTTGTCCTATGGTGAGATTCCCCCACCTGAGCTGTAGATCTCTGTAGCTCGTCCAGAGTAACCATGGGCCTCTTGACTGCATTTCTGATTAGCGCTCTCCATGTTCGGCCTGTGAGTTTAGGTGGACGGCCTTGTCTTGGTAGGTTTACAGTTGTGCCATACTCCTTCTATTTCTGAATAATCGCTTGAACAGTGCTCCGTGGGATGTTCAAGGCTTTGGAGCCTAAGCCTGCTTTAAATTTCTCAATAACTTTATCCCTGACCTGTCTGGTGTGTCCAACAACCCCCTGTATTGGGATAATCTATCCTCACAGACTAGTACCCATTGGTTAATTATACTACCCTTCCCTGTGTTTGTCTCTTCCTCTTTGATGCTTTCTAGGAATAATATTTTAATTAAGGATGGTCAAAAAATGTTGCTCAAATATCACTTCCAGAATTGGCTCTGTACAATTAGCAAGCTGACACATCGTGGCATTCTAGCGGTTCTGGAGTTGTGGTTAGCTTACAGGGACAACAAAGGATGCTTTGCATATTCAGCAGTGATGCATCGTGGGACACATCATCACTCCAACCTGAATTATCGCAAATACCTTCTGTTTTAAGAAGGCAAACTTCTGATTTGCGTAACATTTTAGTAAGAGGGCTTTTTGGCCCTTTGTAGCCCCTTACACACTCCTGGGAGTTCTGGTTCCCCATAAGCTTGCTGGGTAATCCGTAACACTACCATAAGGGCAAAGACATAGAACATATAGGAAATAGTGATAGACAGCGGGGCAGGGCATAAACAGAAACATAATTAGGAATGCATGGCAAGCAATAATGGGGGTGGCGTCATTCTGATAAGGACGGTATTACTTCCTTACTTTGTGACGTCATGTTTTGGTTTCACATTGCTCCCTCCAGTGTGTTTACAGCATCATATTGCATCATCTATTCATGCCCTGCCCTTCTATGTCTCTACAGCCAAAGCATGGCTCCTGCATAACCACAGCGTACATCCATGTGGTTTATTACTCCACGCCCTGACACCAACTCTCACCCCACAGTAAATATGGACACACCCAAAACATTGTGCTGCTCAAATCCTAATTACCGTATCTAATTCCACCTTTTCCATTTTTTAATTAAAGTGGTATAAAAACCCAAATTTCAGCTATGGTCCAAAGCATTAAACACAGCATAAAATTAATATAGGAAGCATGGTGGCATAGTGGACTCGCCTTATAGTGCTGGGTCTCCGGTTTGAATCCCAGCCAGGGCAATATCTGCAAGCAGTTTGTATGTACTCCCTATGCCTGTGTGGGTTTCCTCTGGGCACTCCTCCCACGCCCCAATAACATACAGATACATTAATTGGCTTCTGGCTGGAAAAAATAAAATTGGTCCTAGACTACAATGGGTATATGACAATGCTAGGGATTAGATTGTGAGCCCCTCTGAGGGACAGTTAGTGACAAGACAATATACTTTGTACAGCGCTGTGGAAGATGTCAGCGCTATATTAATCATGACTATAATAAATTATGACTTACAGTGGGTTGCAAAAATATTCGGCCCCCTTGAAGTTTTCCACATTTTGTCACATTACTGCCACAAACATGATTCAATTTAATCGGAATTCCACATGAAAGACCAATACAAAGTGGTGTACACGTGAGAAGTGGATGGAAAATCATACATTATTCCAAACATTTTTTACAAATAAATAACTGCAAAGTGGGGTGTGCGTAATTATTCAGCCCCCTGAGTCAATACTTTGTAGAACCACCTTTTGCTGCAATTACAGCTGCCAGTCATTTAGGGTATGTCTCTACCAGCTTTGCACATCTAGAGACTGAAATCCTTGCCCATTCTTCTTTGCAAAACAGCTCCAGCTCAGTCAGATTAGATGGACAGCGTTTGTGAACAGCAGTTTTCAGATCTTGCCACATATTCTCGATTGGATTTAGATCTGGACTTTGACTGGGCCATTCTAACACATGGATATGTTTTGTTTTAAACCATTCCATTGTTGCCCTGGCTTTATGTGTAGAGTTGTTCTCCTGCTGGAAGGTGAACCTCCGCCCCAGTCTCAAGTCTTTTGCAGACTCCAAGAGGTTTTCTTCGAAGATTGCAGTGTATTTGTCTCTATCCATCTTCCCATCAACTCTGACCAGCTTCCCTGTCCCTGCTGAAGAGAAGCACCCCCCACGAGCATGATGCTGCCACCACTATATTTGACAGTGGGGATGGTGTGTTCTGAGTGATGTGCATTGTTAGTTTTCTGCCACACATAGCATTTTGCATTTTGGCCAAAAAGTTCCATTTTGGTCTCATCTGACCAGAGCACCTTCTTCCACATGTTTGCTGTGTCCCCCACGTGGCTTGTGGCAAACTGCAAACAGGACATCTTATGCTTTTCTGTTAACAATGGCTTTCTCCTTGTCACTCTTCCATAAGAGCCAACTTTGTGCAGTGCACAACTAATAGTTGTCCTATGGTGAGATTCCCCCACCTGAGCTGTAGATCTCTGTAGCTCGTCCAGAGTAACCATGGGCCTCTTGACTGCATTTCTGATTAGCGCTCTCCATGTTCGGCCTGTGAGTTTAGGTGGACGGCCTTGTCTTGGTAGGTTTACAGTTGTGCCATACTCCTTCTATTTCTGAATAATCGCTTGAACAGTGCTCCGTGGGATGTTCAAGGCTTTGGAAATCTTTTTGTAGCCTAAGCCTGCTTTAAATTTCTCAATAACTTTATCCCTGACCTGTCTGGTGTGTCCAACAACCCCCTGTATTGGGATAATCTATCCTCACAGACTAGTACCCATTGGTTAATTATACTACCCTTCCCTGTGTTTGTCTCTTCCTCTTTGATGCTTTCTAGGAATAATATTTTAATTAAGGATGGTCAAAAAATGTTGCTCAAATATCACTTCCAGAATTGGCTCTGTACAATTAGCAAGCTGACACATCGTGGCATTCTAGCGGTTCTGGAGTTGTGGTTAGCTTACAGGGACAACAAAGGATGCTTTGCATATTCAGCAGTGATGCATCGTGGGACACATCATCACTCCAACCTGAATTATCGCAAATACCTTCTGTTTTAAGAAGGCAAACTTCTTAAAACAGGGCCTCTTGACTGCATTTCTGATTAGCGCTCTCCATGTTCGGCCTGTGAGTTTAGGTGGACGGCCTTGTCTTGGTAGGTTTACAGTTGTGCCATACTCCTTCTATTTCTGAATAATCGCTTGAACAGTGCTCCGTGGGATGTTCAAGGCTTTGGAAATCTTTTTGTAGCCTAAGCCTGCTTTAAATTTCTCAATAACTTTATCCCTGACCTGTCTGGTGTGTTCTTTGGACTTCACAGTGTTGTTGCTCCCAATATTCTCTTAGACAACCTCTGAGGACCTCACAGAGCAGCTGTATTTGTACTGACATTAGATTACACACAGGTGCACTCTAGTCATTAGCACTCAGCAGGCAATGTCTATGGGCAACTGACTGCACTCAGACCAAAGGAGGCCGAATAATTACGCACACTCCACTTTGCAGTTATTGATTTGTAAAAAAATGTTTGGAATCATGTATGATTTTTGTTCAACTTCTCATGTGTACACCACTTTGTATTGGTCTTTCACGGGGAATTCCAATAAAATTGATTCATGTTTGTGGCAGTAATGTGACAAAATGTGGAAAACTTCAAGGGGGCCAAATACTTTTGCAAGCCACTGTATATTACAAAATTATGACTGGATTCCAAATTACTGAAAGGGTTCATTCAAACTTCCACTCAGAAGCTTAATGATAAGATTGCTTGCAGTTCCAAAATGATCATGTTGAGTTGAGCTGTACAGAGCCGAGTAAACAATGCAGAAATATATCTGCTGTATCCAGGCCAGGGGGTAGGCAGAGAAACTTATTTTCTTTACTTGCTCAGCAATTACTTAATTACAAGACAATCTGCTCATTTGTTGCACAACCCACCATGTTATCAATAAGCTTCAGTGAAGTGCATCTATGCCTCATCACCCCTCCTCCCTCCATGACAACTTAGGAAGATTCCTAGGGTCTGGTGAGTGACTGGGACCTGGCTGATACCTTCCCTGACCCTGTCCTCCAGCTCACCTTGCCAAAGCCAGGTGAGAAGAACGGGAAAGCAAAACTGCTACCTTGCCTAAAGCCCCATTTTGCCTTAATCCATCTCTGGACACGAGATTGCTGCAGATATTGCTGAAAATTGCTAGACCTGAATAAAGAATTCTCATGTTTAAGGCTGTGTTTATACTTTTACTGCCTCTAGGCCAGTATGTTGATGCTCCCCTCCCATATACAGCAGAGCAGCTCCTATTTTATGTGCAGCCCCCCTTTCCATGTGTAGCATCTATGTATGCATCTCCATTTTCATGTGTTGATCCCCATTTGCAGCTTTTTCTTTCATATGTAGCAACCACATTTCATGTCCAGGTGCCCCCTTGGGCTGCAGCTGCCCTAGGCCCGGGCCTTTGTGGCCTTTCCACAAATCCAGCCCTGCTCTTCTTTTTAATGTCACAAGACTATTCTTTCCCATGTAAGCTTGGCACAGGAGTCCTGCAGCCAGTAGTTATTTAAAAACTGCTTATCTTCAGGAACCCAGCCATGGGTTATAAGGGTGGGGCCAGCGGACGGAGCACTGCACTATATTTTAAATATAACTAAAATGTATTATACTGCGATGTGTGTCAATGATTTGAAAATAAAAAATAACAATTAATCCAGTTAAAAATAATTCGAAATGAAGACTACTATCAAGAGCGTTAGAGCTATTAATATCAATTAAAACGTTTTTAAGGAGACGATTTCTTAATGGTAATTAACGATTAACTGTTAACGTTAAATAACAATAAGCCGAAGACAGATTAGCGGCATCACCGTGCGCCATTATTCGCAGGCGCCATTTTCGTATGGATCCAGCCTCACACCCTGAGGGAATTCTGAAGGCATTCAGCACTGCAGGCAAAGTAACCTTTTGGATTGGTTGGGCAGAGCCAGGACAAGGTCCTCCAGCACCCAAGGCTGAGACACCAAAGTGCGCCCCTCCATCCCTCCCACCCCAGCCGTCACACACTGATTGCTATTAGGCTAAGAGGCGCCCCAGGACCCCAACACCTTAATCTCTAGTTATCTGGCTTGCAGTCACTGCCATGTATCCCCGTTTCTTATTTCTCTCTGTTACAAACACAATAGGAGAATGATTGCTGAGTGAGTTGTGTGCCCCTCCTACACTGCGCCCTGAGGCTGGAGCCTCTCTCGCCTCTGCCTCGGCCCTGCACTGGGTCGGTGAGTCCACACACAATACAATTTTGATTATATGCACAATCGATACAATCTGTGATCTCCTATAGAGATCAAGTAAGCTGTTACCAATTCGCATTAGCTTGCGAATACGCAAATCTTACTCTAGCTCAGGGGTCTCAAACTCAATTTACCTGGGGGCCGCAGGAGGCAAAGTCAGGATGAGGCCGGGCCGCATAAGGGATTTCACAATCAGCAGCTAACGCCCCGCGGCGATCCGTGCAGCGATTGACGTCAGGAGGGGCAGAGCTGAAGCTGAAAGCTCTGCCCTTTCCAGGGAAAGCTGGTGGATTGCCCCCCGAGCGATTTGGGGGCTCTGCAGCGGGGATGCGTCGGATTACTTGGGAGCACTGAAGCGAACTATAAATAAGCTTTTGCCGGCGGGGGCCACAAAATATTGTATCAAGGGCCGCAAATGGCCCGCGGGCCGCGAGTTTGAGACCCCTGCTCTAGCTAGTCCTGTAAAAAAAAATTTTTCAACAACCTTTCTAGAGATAGCAAAATATAACAATATCAATAAAAACAGTTATAGTAACGTTCTTTCAGAAAAGCGGGACTCTCTTTGCAGAGATATTCAGAACAAGCACTTAGACAAGTGATTTTTAATCATTTATAATATAATAATGCATAAAAGTTATCAAATCTCTGCGCCAGTTCAACACACAATGCGGAGAATGAGACCTGTGGGTTCCTTGTGTCCTTTGCTGCTCCAAGAGACCAAACACACATTCATTATTATATTTCACTAGCCGACCCGTGGCGTAGCATGCGACACATAATTATGAATGCCAGTCCTACACTTGTCGCCGAGCTGGAGGGGGTAGCGGGCAGGAAGGGGGTATTGGGCAGAGTGGCGGGGAGGGGGTCGCACCCTCCTCCCTCACCTGGGTCCCCCATCTGCGCTTCCCCTCTAGCTTAAGTTCAGTAGCAGCCGCCGCTATTAGTAAGAGGCAGCAGGAGGGGATGACCCACCTCTTCCGTGTTCCAGCGTGCGTTCCACTGTCGTCACTTCCTGCAATGCCGCCCACTGTATTGTAACTGGACGGCATTGCAGGAAGTGACGACAGTGGAATGCATGCTGGAACGCGGAAGAGGTGAGTCATCCCCGCCCACTGCCTCTTACTAATAGCAGCGGCTGCTGCTGAACTTAAGCTAAGGAAAACAAAAGTTTGCTTTCTTAAAACAGAAAGAATTTGCGATAATTTAGGTTGGAGTGAGCTTGAGATGTCTCCCAGTGCATCACTGCTGAATATATGCAAATTAACCATTGTTGCCCTTAAAAGCTAAACACACCTCCAGAACCGCTGGAATGAAATGATGTGTCAGCTTGTTAATTTGTACAGAGCCGTAATAATCCATCATGCAAATAGACTGTTTCAAATTGTTTCAAATTGTTTAATCCTCATTAGTGCATGGCATGGATTAATTTGGCTCTATGGAGGGATAACACCGAGAGGTACAGACTAACCAGCAAGCTCATGGTAACCCAGAACTCATTAGAGTGTATATATCATAGAACTTAAGCTAGAGGGGGTGCGCAGATGAGGGACCCAGCAGAGGGAGGGGAGGTCCGACCCCCCTCCCCGCCACTCTGCACAATAACCCCTTTCTACCGGCTACCCCCTCCAGCTCGGCGGCAAGTGTAGGACCGGCCCTGGGGGCAGGGCGCTACTTCTTCTTCTTGCTTGGTCCGGCCTCTTCTTCTTGCTTGGCCCGGCCCTGGGGGCAGGGCACTACTTCTTTTTCTTGCTTGGTCCGGCCCCTTCTTCTTGCTTTGCCCAGCCCTGGGGGCAGGGCACTAATTCTTCTTCTTGCTTGAAGGTTGAGGCACTTACTCTATTATATATATATAGATTTCAGAGAAAACTATATCATCTTTGTTACAGAAGGTGGTAGACAACTGTTTTAGGGCTGAAACCCCTTCAGGTTGTGCCCAGCGCCCATCTAGCTAATTTTGATATGGCTGGCATTTGTAGAAAGGCTGGAAATATACTAAAATGAATATTATTTATTCCAAGGTTAATTATAGGGCATTCTCCCAGACAGGATACTTGGAGGAATGTATCTCTTGTCAGTTAGTGATTTACAACAGGTGATCTGACTTTCTGGCTCCTGACTCTCCTTACCAGTATTCTTTGAGAGAGGAATCAAAGAATGACTTCCTATGGAAAGGACTTGGACCTACAGAAATACTTGTTTTTTAAGCCACGCTAAAACTTAAAGGGGTATTTGACATTACGCCTTTGTGCGCATATTTTTATGCAATGGGTGCATCTAGCACAGGTGAATCCATCACAAATACAGGGAGTGCAGAATTATTAGGCAAATGAGTATTTTGACCACATCATCCTCTTTATGCATGTTGTCTTACTCCAAGCTGTATAGGCTCGAAAGCCTACTACCAATTAAGCATATTAGGTGATGTGCATCTCTGTAATGAGAAGGGGTGTGGTCTAATGACATCAACACCCTATATCAGGTGTGCATAATTATTAGGCAACTTCCTTTCCTTTGGCAAAACGGGTCAAAAGAAGGACTTGACAGGCTCAGAAAAGTCAAAAATAGTGAGATATCTTGCAAAGGGATGCAGCACTCTTAAAATAGCAAAGCTTCTGAAGCGTGATCATCGAACAATCATTCAAAATAGTCAACAGGGTCGCAAGAAGCGTGTGGAAAAACCAAGGCGCAAAATAACTGCCCATGAACTGAGAAAAGTCAAGCGTGCAGCTGCCAAGATGCCACTTGTCACCAGTCTGGCCAAATTTCAGAGCGGCAACATCACTCGAGTGCCCAAAAGCACAAGGTGTGCAATACTCAGAAACATGGCCAAGGTAAGAAAGGCTGAAAGACGACCACCACTGAACAAGACACACAAGCTGAAACGTCAAGACTGGGCCAAGAAATATCTCAAGACTGATTTTTCTAAGGTTTTATGGACTGATGAAATGAGAGTGAGTCTTGATGGGCCAGATGGATGGGCCCGAAGCTGAAATGGTAAAGGGCAGAGAGCTCCAGTCCGACTCAGACGCCAGCAAGGTGGAGTTGGAGTACTGGTTTGGGCTGGTATCATCAAAGATGAGCTTGTTGGGCCTTTTCGGGTTAAGGATGGAGTCAAGCTCAACTCCCAGTCCTACTGCCAGTTTCTGGAAGACACCTTTTTCAAGTAGTGGTACAGGAAAAAATCTGCATCCTTCAAGAAAAACATGATTTTCATGCAGGACAATGCTCCATCACACGCGTCCAAGTACTCCACAGCGTGGCTTGCAAGAAAGGGTATAAAAGAAGAAAAACTAATGACATGGCCTCCTTGTTCACCTGATCTGAACCCCATTGAGAACCTGTGGTCCATCATAAAATGTGATATTTACAAGGAGGGAAAACATTACACCTCTCTGAACAGTGTCTGGGAGGCTGTGGTTGCTGCTGCACGCAATGTTGATGGTGAACAGATCAAAACACTGACAGAATCCATGGATGGCAGGCTTTTGAGTGTCCTTGCAAAGAAAGGTGGCTATATTGGTCACTGATTTGTTTTTGTTTTGTTTTTGAATGTCAGAAATGTATATTTGTGAATGTTGAGATGTTATATTGGTTTCACTGGTAAAAATAAATAATTGAAATGGGTATATATTTGTTTTGCCTAATAATTATGCACAGTAATAGTCACCTGCACACACAGATATCCCCCTAAAATAGCTAAAACTAAAAACAAACTAAAAACTACTTACAAAAATATTCAGCTTTGATAATAATGAGTTGTTTGGGTTCATTGAGAACATGGTTGTTGTTCAATAATAAAATTATTCCTCAAAAATACCACTTGCCTAATAATTCTGCACTCCCTGTAGCAGTGCTCTAATGGAGCCTAGTGGCATAAATACAAATTATAGGCCCCACAATATTCATAACCCTTTCCCTGCCTCCCTTTGACTCACTGCAACAGCCTACATATGTACTGTGTGCCTCCCAAGTGTGGACATTATGATTTACCAATCCAGAACAAGTGGGCAGCACTGCTTAAATGGGGGCGCCGGGCGGTGCCACTAGTAGTAAAATATTGGTTATTTACATTACTGATATTTTAAAAAAGCACCCATTCTCACTTGAACAATCCCCTCCTAGTGGCTAAAATGAAACCCCCACCTACTGCCCAAACCTAATCCCCCCCCCCCCACCCTAATGCCATCTCTAGTGCCCCCCCCCCCCCCCCCCATGCTCCAAACCTTACCTCCTAACCCCCAGTGCCCAAAAGATCGCTAGTTGTAGGCGATCATCTACAATCGCACACCGACCACACTCTTGGGTCTCCGACTGACGTATTACAAATGCACCCACCCTCTCTCCACTATAGCTTGATACAGATGACCGCAGGGGCCAAAAAACAGATTCATTATAAGTGAAGTTCTATTGTATCCAGGCTTACTATACCGGATGTTACTACCATATTCTTATAAAGGCCCTTGACACCTGAGGAAGGGCTCTGCCCGAAACATGTAGTGTGGTCACAAGCTCCAATACAGCTTGTTGCTGCATACAGCCATGCGAGTGCCCTGTGCTTTTTTGTCGTTTAGTTACTGGATTGACAGGAGTGGTGTACCTGTTGGACGCTGGTCACTGGCTGGACGGATATTTGCCCATTTACTGCCTAAGGTCTGAAGCTTCTTTTTTTTTTTTTTATCAATAAATTTTTATTGTAGTTTTAAACATACAGAAAGTAATGCGTATAGGTAACTGGGTATTGTCTTATATTCATAGTAGTCAGTATTTAACAATGAACATTAAACAATAAACATTGAACATTATCTTGGGATGCATCAAGTATTATCCTTTAGGCACATACCAAGGTAGGTATAAGATCTATGTAGTATAGATGATCTAGGTGTTTTCCAATTGTTTGGCTCAGATTATAGTGTGTTAAACCTTGGTGTGTCTTAAGGCACTAAAGATACAAAACCTATGGGATTATCCCAAAACCAGGGAAGAAACAGCAAAGAGGGAGAGAACGAAAGGAAGAAGGGAGAGGGGGAAAGTTGTTGTCCTCAATATCAATGGTTTTATATGGTTTAAGTTAACCTACTTTGACCTGGATCAATCACAGTTTTTATACTGTTTTTCGTATGCTTGTAGTCTAGCAGTTGTATTCCCATACTAGTTCACTTTATAATGTAGGTTGGTAGTTGGTTCGTAGATAGTATTATTCTGTTAGGATTTGTTTAGCAATTTAGCTATTAGGAGGCCATATTATTGGAGTACCATGCGATGTAGCAGGTGGGTTAGTAATAGGTTTTAATTTGGTTTCCATTGTTAGATTGAATTCTACACTTTGTTGAAGGTGGGTTAATGATGGAGGGTCTTCTAAACCCCAGTGAGAGGCAATTATGGTTCTTGCTGTATTTAGCAGTATAGAGATTCCTGGTCGAGAGCAGACAGGAAATTCTGCTAAGCCTATATGTAGAAGGGCCAATTTAGCTGATATTCTTGTGGGGATTTTGGTTGTTAGCTGTATTGTTTTGGATATATATTCCCAGAACGGCTGGATCTTTGGGCATTCCCAGAAAATATGGGTTAAAGTGCCTATTTGTGTACAGTTTCTCCAGCATAGCTCTGAGTTGGAGGGTGAGAATAGGGCCAACCTTCTGGGTGTATAATGCTATTTAAGCAGGATCTTTTGAAAGTTCTCCCAATGGGCCATGCACTTGGAGTATTTGCGGATGTCATTGGATGCTTTTGATATGTGGAATGGTTGGATTTGTGAGGCGAGGTCATTTGACCATGTCAGGCAGTATTTGTTTAGTTGCTTACCAAGTTGGGATGTTAGAGTTTTATACCAATAACGGATACCTCCGCGTTGGGGGGTAGTAGAGTTTAGATATCTGACTAGTGATTGGGGTAGTTGGGGTAAAGAGATTTCTCGTTTTTTTATCGCGTGACAAATTTTGTAGTAGGAGAATAGTTGGTCTTGTGGTAAGTTGTACATCTTCTGTAATGCTTGGAACGAGTGGGGTTTATCCTGATGGATTACGTCGTTAAGGTTGTGGATTCCCTGGGTGTGCCAGATATTAATATTTATATCTGGTACTATGGATAGGAGAGCTTTTAGGGGGGTGTTTAAGGTTGTGTTGTCGCTATGTTGGAGGGTTAAAGATTTCAGGTGCGTCCAGGCTAGAATGGTTGCCTGTATTGTGGGATAATCTGAACGAGGTGTTTGGAGTTTGAGTAAGACTTGGAAGATGGTATCTCTCGTGTTCTGCTTTAGTAAGCTATTTTCTAATTGTAGCCATATTTTATTTTGAGTGCAGGACCACCATGTTGTAGATACATCTAATATTGAGGCCCAATAGTAGGATTGTAAACATGGTAGTCCTACCCCTCCTAATAGTGTGGATTTACTTTCGTTTAGCTTATAATAAGATATTTTAGAGAATTCTTGAATGGTGTTCCAGGCTGCTTGGAGAGAGGTGATGGGGTTAGTTAAAGTTATAATTATGTCATCCGCGAATAACCCAATTTTTTGCGGTATCCCATTGAAGTTTATTCCTGTTATTTCTGAGTTCGACCTAATTGCCTCAGCTAGGGTTTCTATGGTGAGGGTAAATATTAAAGGGGATAGGGGGCAGCCTTGGCGAGTGCCGTTGCTGATATTAAATTTGGTGGAGTAAAATCCTGCTACATTCACAGTTGCTGATGGGGAAGAGTATAGGGATAGTATAGCGTTGTGGAACGGTCCTGTTATGCCAAATTTGATTAGGACAGAAGACATAAATCCCCAATGTACTCTGTCGAAGGCCTTCTCTGCATCCAAAGATAGGAACAGAGAAGGCCTTCGACTCAGTTCTGCATATCTTAAGACATTTAGCATTCTTCTGGTGCCATCAGACGCCTGTCTCCCTTTAATAAATCCCACTTGCTGTGGTGCTATCAGTGAGGGGAGGACAGGCGCCAGACGGTTTGCCATGACTTTGGCAAATAGTTTTGTATCATTATTTAGTAAGGATATGGGGCGGTAACTGGAGGGGCTGCTCGTATCTTTTCCAGGTTTGGGGATAACAGAGATTACTGCTTGAGTGTATTCAGCAGGCATTGAACCAGTATCCATAAATTTATTGAAAAGGGAGGTGAGTTTAGGTGCTAATGTTTGGCAGAAGGATTTAAAATATTCGCAGGTGAACCCATCGGGCCCTGGAGATTTGTTAGGTTTTAATTGTCTAATAGCTGAGATAACCTCTTCTATTTGTATAGGTTTGTTTAAGCTTGTGGCGTCTGGATGGGAGGGTTTCGGTAAGTTTAAATTTTCCAGGAAGTGATTAATTAGAGAATTAGTGGGCTGGCCTGTATTTGGGTCTTGTTTTAGGTTGTATAATGAGCTATAATATGTGCTAAATGCGTTAGCTATATCTCTTGGGTTAGATAGAGTTTTTTTAGTAGTGGGGTGGATAAGTGAGATAATTCTTTGCTTTGCTTGTCTATGCTTAAGAGTTCTGGCTAGTAGACTGCTTGCTTTATTGCTCTGTGAGTAGTGCGTTATTTTGAGTTTCTTGAGTTTGTATTCGTACTCTGTACTCAAGAGGGTTTTAAGTTGGTGGCGGAGATTAAAAAGGTCTTTTTTGTTTTGTTGGGTTTGGGTAGTTTTGTTTTGAGCTTCTAAGCTCTTAATTTTGTTGATGAGCATGTTGAATTGGAGTTCTCTTTGTTTTTTGTGTTGCGCTCCCATTTTAATAAAGGATCCCCTTATTACTGCCTTGTGTGCAGCCCAAATAGCAGCCTCTCCAGTTTCCCCCGCTTCTGGTTTGTTGAACATAAAATATTCAGTTAAGTCTTTGTTAATTTGTTCCAAGTTTTTTGGAGATTTAAGTAGGGAGTTGTTTAAACGCCATAAGGGTCTATCGGGGGGAGGTGTGTCGATTTTTAGTGTTAAAGATATGGGGGAGTGGTCAGACCAAGATATAGATCCTATGGTTGCTTCGCTGACTCGTTGAAGGGTATATCGATCAGTTAAGAAAAAATCGATACGTGAGTATGTCATATGGACGTGCGAGAAGAAAGTGAAATCACGGTCATCTCCATGTAAAGACCTCCAAGGGTCGTGTAGGTCTTCTTCTAGTATAGTGGGTAGAATCGGCGATGTTTTGCTATGTTCTTTATGTGAGGTGTCGAGGGTATGTGAGAGTATAGAGTTAAAATCGCCTCCTAGTATTAGAGCTTCTGCTTTTACCTTGTTAATTTTGGATATTAATTTACGAAGGAAAGTTTTCTGGTTCTGGTTTGGGGCGTATAAGTTGACTAGGGTACACTTAAAGTTGTTGATTGTGCATGTTAAGATTATAAAACGCCCTTGTGTGTCTATATCTTGGTGATGGATGGTGACAGCTAATGAAGAATGCATAGCTATTAATACTCCCCTTTTTTTTTTTTTTTAGGAAAGGTGCTAGAGAATTGGAGAGGGTAAGATCTATGCTGGCATAGAGGCGAGCGGCCATCTTGAAAGTGTGTCTCCTGTATAAATAAAATGTCAGCTTTTTCCTTTGTAGCTTCTTTCCATAGGGCATGTCTTTTGTAGGGAATGTTTAGCCCATGTGCATTTATAGACATTAGTTTAAGGGACATTGAAATGGTGTAGCAGGTGGTGTGTTAGTAGTTTTACAACCTTTAAAGAATACCGATTGTAATCTGTAGTTATAGTAGAGTTGAGAGTGTTGTTACGTCCTATGCAAGTAGGAAAACAGCATTTTCTCATATTAGAGGACATGTATAGCAGATTGTACACAGGGAAGAAACAAAGTATAAGACATAGGTAGAATCGCTTTTGAACCTCAGAACAAGAATTGGCCCTCTTCCTCCGCCGTGATACGGAGGACGGCCTAAGGAGTTTGTTTAGAGTGGTGGGGTAAATTGCTGGAAGTAGACGGTGTATTAAGGGTAAGTACATCTTTGGTCCTTATGCGGGGAGCAGGCTCCAGTCTTCTTCTTCACTACAGAAGATGGCCTTAAAAGTTCGTCCAGAACGCTAAGAGGGTAGATGTAAGGGGGTGAGTCTCAAGGGAGATCGTGTCCCATGTTTAGGATTGCTTTTGCCAGTCCGGGGTGATTTTATTTGCATTCCGGCGGGGTTCTCTCTGGATGAGAGGGGGTGCAGGAGTTATTTTCCAGGTTTTGAGCAGAAGTACACCGTCTTCAGCTGAATTGATGATATGTGTTTTCCCCAAATGGTGTATGATCAGTTTTGTGGGGAATCCCCACTTATAGGGGATGCTGTTTTCTCTGAGGGCCTTGGTGACTGGGGTGAGTGATCTGCGGAGCTGTAGAGTTGCCTGGGATAAATCAGCAAAGAGCTTTATGTGGGAGTAAGGGTCGGGCAGAGATCCTTTTTGCTTTACATATTGTAGTAGTTCCTCCTTTGTGTGGAAAAACTGAAAATTAGCAATTACATCCTTTGGGAAATGTTCCGGGATATGGGCAGGCTTTGGCAGCCTGTGGATTCTTTCAATGCATAGCTCGATTGTAGATAGGTGTGGTAAAGTATGCTGCAAAAGTTCAGTGACATATTTCCTGAGGTCTTGCTGTGGGATGTTATCTGGGATTCCCCTAAATTTTAAATTGTTGCGTCTGCTGCGATCTTCCATGTCTGCAGCCTTAGTTTTAACCCAGGTAATATCATCTGTGTTTTGATCGACTACATCAATCATGTTATTGTGTTGGGTGACAATGTCTGCTACTTTATCTTCTGTGCAGGATACTCTTTCATTTAATGTGTTAATTAAGGATTGCAGATTGTTAGTAATGTCATGGAAGTCAGAGAGTAAGGATTTTTTAAATAAGAGCAAAAGATCTCTTATATATATTTGTGAAGCTTGTTGCTCCGTAGCTGGGTAGCTCTCTATGAAATTATCCCCTGATGTTGGTGGGGCAGCGTCTATCAGCTCAGCTCCTACCTTGTCAGCTGGGGATATTCGTTGCTTTGTCTTAGCCGGGCTTCGTTCCGATGGGGTTCCTGGGTTAGAGCTTGTGTCCTCCTCAGAGGATTGCTGGGTGTCCGTTCTTTTAGAGCTGCGAGGTGCCGGAGAATGCTCGCTGTCCGCGCTGTTCGAGTGAGGATGCTGGGCGCCATCTTTGTTCTGCTGCGGGCGGCGGTTGGGAAAGAAGTCCGTCAGCTTCTGCAAGCGGGTCTGTCTTTTTTTCCGCTTCTTGGATAGCTCCTGATCTATGGGTTCCTCTGGCGAGTTAGAGGCTCGTTGGGGTGAGGTGGACATGGCTTTTCTGTCGCTTTTGGCTGGGTCGGGACACGGAGCTCTAGTCTCACGCGGCCATCTTAGCGCTCGGCAGACACGCCCCCCTGAAGCTTATTTTTTGTTGCAATCTCCACTATAGCTGGATACAGATGGCCAAAAAAACAGGTTCACTATAACTAAAGTTCTATTGTGTCCAGGTTTACTATACCAAGTGTTACCCCCATATTCTTATAAAGGTTGCTTTACTGCCACCTGTACATTAACCACCCTGGCGTTCTATTAAGATCGCCAGGGCGGCTGCGGGAGGTTTTTTTTTAAATTAAAAAAAAAACTATTTCATGCAGCCAACTGAAAGTTGGCTGCATGAAAGCCCACTAGAGGGCGCTCCGGAGGCGTTCTTCTGATCGCCTCCGGCGGCCAAAAGTAATCAAAAAAAAAAAGCAATGAGCGGCCTTCCGTGTTTTGCTTACTTCGTCGCCATGGCGACGAGCGGAGTGACGTCATGGACGTCAGCCGACGTCCTGACGTCAGCCGCCTCCGATCCAGCCCTTAGCGCTGGCCGTAACTATTTGTTCCGGCTGCGCAGGGCTCAGGCGGCTGGGGGGACCCTCTTTCGCCGCTGCTCGCGGCGGATCGCCGCAGAGCGGCGGCAATCAGGCAGCACACGCGGCTGGCAAAGTGCCGGCTGCGTGTGCTGCTCTTTATTTCATCAAAATCGGCCCAGCAGGGCCTGAGCGGCACCCTCTGGCGGTAATGGACGAGCTGAGCTCGTCCATACCACTAAGGTGGTTAAAGAGGAACTCCAGCCTAAACAAACATACTGTCATTAAGTTACATTAGTTATGTTAATTAAAATAGATAGGTAATATAATCTCTTACCCACACTGTTTTAAAAGAACAGGCAAATGTTTGATTTCATGATGGCAGCCATCTTTTTGGTTGAAAGGAGGTGACAGGGAGCATGAGACACAGTTCCAACTATCCTGTGTCCTGAGCACCTCTCCCAGTTGCTAGGCAACGTGAACAACAACATAGGAAATTCCATCATGCTTTGCACAGCATCAGGGGAAAAAAGCCTGGGCTTTTTTTCTTTGATGGGTGGAGCTTAGCTAAAAATGCAGCTAAAAATGATGCTTTGGTAAGAAAAAAATTTCTGATGCTGTGAAACTGTTAAAGAAACACTAAGCCTTTTCAGTTCTGCTGAGTAGATTTTTAGTCTGGAGGTTCACTTTAAGTTTGCAATACCCAAAGTTCTACTGTATCAGAGTCTACTGTATCAGTGTCTACTATAGCAGAGCCTACTAGAGCAAGATTTTTGGGGTGTAACTACATGGGAGCAGCCCCTGTGACCACAGGGACCCCAACTACTACTTCACTCCCTTTGCTAAAAAGGTCCATCCTGCTGATCAGGTGTTTTTGTGGCTACACATTGATGACCCTGATAAGATGGGCTCCAAGGCTGTGTGGGTCACAAGGGGTAGGCAAGGGAAAGGGTGTGAACATTAAGGGGACCTGACAAAGTTTTGCAGTGGGGCCCGTGGTCAGTAGTTATGCCTCCAGGGCCGGATTTACCATAAGGCACGTGCCTACAGGTGCCTGACGATGGAAAGAAGGCTCACTCCCCTCCCCAAGTGCCTCCCTCTCTTCCCTGTGCAGAGTCCTGAGTAGAGTGTAAATGAGAGGTTACTCACTGGGCTTTTCTTCAGTCAGGGGCATTTCTAGCTACTTAATACTGAGGGTACCTCTGGCTACCTAATGCTAAGGGACACCTGTAGCTACCTATGACAGGCGAGGGAAGTAAGGGAGAGGTGACAGCTGGGCCAGCCAGCACACTTGCGCTTGAGGTTTGTTGGGGTTTGTAGGTATATGGAGGGTGACATCTAAGGCACCAGGACATCTGTGCCTATAGGCTCCTGTGATGTAAATCCGGGCCTGTGCGCCCCTCTACTGTACTATAGCATTTATGGAGAATATCTAAATCGAAAATTTAAAATTACAGGAAGACAAGCATACAATGAGAAAAGAGGAGGAGGGGAAGTTGGGAGGACAGATAAGCAGAGTAATCTCGTATGGGCAGGTCTGTCTCCTATGAAATCTTGCTGTTGCTGTCTCTGCCGACTGTTTATTTACTTGGTACAGATTGTGCTACACAGCTGTGAATGATTTGAATTGCCCTTCTTTGTGCATGTGGTGAGTTTGTAAATGTTTATTTGTACAGCACCACAGAAAAAAAAGCTCACAGTATGGAAGCAGGAAATGTGGGTGTCCAACAGCAAACGGAAGATTTGAGCATCCCATAGGCGCTAATGCAAATATTGGCTATTAGGCACCCAAAGCAGAAATTTGGGCGCGTGATAATTATCATTTTGAGAATTGCAACATTCTAGTTTTTGAATTTTTTTATCGTTTTGAAAATTACAAGTTTTTTTTACATTTTTAATATTTTGCTTTTACAGATTATTCGTTTTTGAAAATTATCTTTTCAAAATGTATCATTTTAGGAAGGGTTAGGGTTAGGCGTCAGGAAAGTGGGGTTTAGGGTTAGGCGTCAGGAAGGGGGGTTTGGGGTTAGGTGTCAGGAAGGGGGGTTTTAGGGTTAGGCATCAGGAAGGGGGGTTTTAGGGTTAAAGGGGAACTTCAGCCTAAACAAACATACTGTCATTAAGTTACATTAGTTATGTTAATTAGAATAGATAGGTAATATAATCTCTTACCCACCCCGTTTTAAAAGAACAGGCAAATGTTTGTGATTCATGGGGGCTGCCATCTTTGTCATGGGGGCAGCCATCTTTTTGGTTGAAAGGAGGTGACAAGGAGCAGGAGACACAGTTCCAACTGACCTGTGTCCTGATTACCCCTCCCAGCTGCATGCGCTAGGCTTCAAATGTCAAATTCAAAATGTAAAAAAAAAAAAAAAAAATTGCACCAAAATAGCAGAACAATAACAACAAAATCAGAAATCCCATCATGCTTTGCACAGCATCAGGGGAAAAAAGCCCGGGCAGTTTTCTTCTGTGCAGCTAAAAATAAGGCTTGTATGAGAGAAACAAAGTTCTGATGCTGTGAAACTGTTAAAGAAACACCAAGCCTTTTCAGTGCTGCTGAGTCGATTTTTAGTCTGGAGGTTCACTTTAAGCATCGGAGGTGGAGGGTTCTGTGTGAGAGTAGGGTTAAAGAGAAGGTGGAGAGAGGTGGGTTTGAAGAATGTTATCTGCACACAGAGGCTTGATCTGCCTATACAGCCCAGCCTCTGTTGCTATCCCAAACCCCACTAAGGTCCCCCTGCACTCTGCAATCCCTCATAAATCACAGCTGTGCTTCTGACACACAGCTTGTCAGAGCAGGCTGTGTTTATCTCTATAGTGTCAGTCTGCTGCTCTCCCCGCCTCCTGCAGAACTCCGGTCCCCGCCTGCATCCCTTCCCTCCCCGCTGATTGGAGGGAAGGGACAGGGGCAGGGACCGGAGCTATGCAGAAGGCGGGGGAGCAGCCGAGACTGACACTACAGATGTAAACATAGCTCGCACAGCACGGCTGTGATTTATGAGGGATTGCAGAGTGCAGGGGGACCTTAGGGGGGTTTGGAATAGCAACAGAGGCTGGGCTGTATAGGCAGACTCAGCCTCTGTATGCAGATAACATTCTTTAAACACACCTCGGGTTCTCTTTAAGTTAGGTTGTAGTAAAATATCGTTAATATATACCAATATTTTATTACGATAATTTACACTATTTATACTTTAAAAACTTTAAAAGAAAATCGGTAGATATTAACCATAATTTTATTAATGGTCGCTGGCTTCCAGCACATAGTCACGCCCCCTCCTGGAAAAACGTCATGGTGTTTTTTTTATCTCTAGTCGATGACATGTCTAGTAAATGACGATGATGATCACACCATTAAATAAAAAGGTAATTTCAAGTTGTGTAGTCGTTTTAATATTAAAAGACCACTTTCATGAAAAATTTTAACATTGTCAAATTGGGAACCGCTGTACACACATGCTAGATTCTGGATAGTGGTGGCTGCAAATGGCTATAAAGCATCTACCATGTGGAGCCCCGGTAAACACGAAACAATCTACAGCAGGGGTGCCCATTGCGTCGATTGCGACCTACCAGTAGATTGTGAAAGACTGCTGGGTAGATTGCGGTTGGACACTCAAAAAAGTAAAGCCACAGAGACTGACATTGACCTCAATTCACTAAGATCATGCTGGAGATAATAAGGCAAGAGATAACTTGCCACCACGCAGTGAGAGAGTTATCTCCTCATTCCTTAAGTTGCCTCCTCTGTAGTTAAGTTACCTCCTCTGTAGTTATTTTCACACGCAGTTAATTAACAGCCTGTCTTTAACTTAAAGAGAACCTGTACTGAGTGAAAATATTTAAAATAAACACATGAGGTAACTTCAAATGAACATTACATAGTTACCTTGCCATCAGTTCCTCTCAGAAGCTCACCATTTTCTTCTGACAACAATCCCTTAAAGTTCTGACAATATTTTGTCAGATCTGAAATATATCCGTTGCTGTCAGTAAAATATCAGTTGCTGCCAGTTATAGCTGAGAGGAAAACTGATGTACCAGGTAATGTCCATGCTTCCCTATGGCTCAAGTGGGCGATGTTACAGTTTAACTGTGTGCTGACAAGAAAGCTGTTGTGGGTAATGGCCATTTTCAAAATGGAGGACAGAAAATTCCCTTGATCACAGTGAACAAACAGGACGCGGGACAGGAGAAAGACACTGAGGAGTAGACTACATGGAAGGTAAGTAGGACTTGTGTATGCTTATTTTGACTTTTAATTTTCACTTCAGGTTTTCTTTAAGAATTTTGGAGTTATTTTAAGGGTTGAAGAGTTAACTTTAGAGAGATCTCACCTTAACTTAAAGACAGAAGAGTTAACTTTAGGTTTGCCTGAGGTAAAATGTTTCCTGAATACTACATGCCTCATCACCATGGTGATCACTCTAGAAATGTTATTAAAGACAGGAGATAAGCTTAGTGAATTGAGGCCAATGTGCTCTCGCGCTGTGACTGACTGGGACCAGCAAGCCAGCCAGGCTGCCAGGTAATGGCTCTAATCAGCTCCACTGCTGCCCTCTACATAGACTGGGGAAGATACCTGGAGCAGGGAGTTTTCAGTGAACAATGTGTGACGGCTAGTAGCAGTGGTGAAATTGAAATTCGCAATTACACATCGTAATTGGAATGCAAAATTTACGAGGCAATAGAAATTAATTTCGTATGTAACAGTAATATTTCATAATTGTGCTTAATTTTCGTGAATTTTGCGTAATTTTGTGCCGACTTTAGTGTTTAATAGCAAATCCCCCATACATGCTATTATATCAAGCTGCTGAACTGCGCTCTCCACTCTCCTATAAAGTACAAAACAGATTGCACATAGCGTAACTCGATAAAAAACACACATATACACCCGTGTCTCAGTGTTCAAGTGCACCACTCGTGAATCCTCTCCCAATCTAGAATGCGCTCACCGGATTCCAGCCACCTCAAACAACAGGTGGATCTAGTGTTTGATTCAGATACTCCAACTGGCACTTTAAATCTTTAATCTTTCTTTAATATCAGAGTAAAATAGCTCCAGAGCATATAAAACATAAAAGATAAAACCATCATAGTGTAAACTGCATTAGTGTAGAAAATCACCCGCGCAATGATTGTGCACTCACATAGGATGACTTGTCATATTGCACATCACATAAGGGTGGCAGCAGGGTCTGTCCTGGGATCTGGGCAGGGCCGGCGCTACCATAGAGGCAAAGGAGGCAGCTGCCCCAGGGCTCCAGAGCTTGTAGGGGCCCCCAGTGGCTACAAGAGGAAAAACATTTTTTTCAAATCGGCCTTAAGGTGCCCATACACTCGTCAGATTGGCAGCAGATAGATAAGAAATGTATCTGATGATCTATCTGATGCGTTTTTAGAACATTTTTTACCAGGATAGAATTCCAATAGATTTCAGTTTGAAATCTATTGAAATTCGATCTGATGGCATTTTTTTGCCATCAGATTTCCATTAAGGCCAATGCAAAATGATAAGCAATCTCATCAGATCGATCTAAATTTTCCATCCTGCCAGTTCGACAGAAATCCATCGAAATCGATCGAAATCGGCCATCGATCGGTCGATTGGCCAACCGATTTTCAATCGATCAATCGATCTGGATCGATCGGTCGGCCAGAAAATCGGCTCAGTGTATGGGCCCCTTTATAGTTTTTGAGAAAATCGATTTTAAAGTTTCAAAGGAAAAAAATACACATTTAAAAACCTGCCGACTTTAATGGTTAATAGAAAATCCACCTTAAATGCTAGAAACCCCAAATTTGCAGGACATGTTAAGGAGATCATTAGGAATAAGAGGAAAAAACAATTTTTCAAAAAGACCTTATAGTTTTTGAGAAAATCGATTTTAAAGTTTTGAAGGAAAAAAGTATACTTTTAAATGCGGTAAATGTCACTTTTAGTAGCTAACCTAACGGTAGTGTAATTTTGCATGCATCAAACGAAAGCGCAATAAATTTTCTGACGGGGTTTCCAGGGGGGCCATACGCAGCCGCAGCACTTTGGCCAGGGATCACTATACAGCCGCAATATGGCTGTATGAAGATCCCTGGCATTTTTTCCTATTTTCCCAATTTTTTTTTTATGTTTAGAGTGTGGGAATTTTTTTTAAAAAAAATTATGTGGGGTCCCCCCTCCTGAAACTTTTTAACCCCTTGTCCCCTATGCAGGCTGGGATAGACAGAATGTGGAGCTCCGACCGATAGGGGCTTCACACCCTGACTATACCAGCTGCAAAAAAGGTCCCCTAATGCCGATTTTTGTTCCGGGGTATATGTTGGGGGGGCCCCCCAGGTTTATTTTGCCCTGGGGCCCCATTGTTGCTTAAACCGGCCATGGAGCTGGGGTGAGGTTAACTGGCGTCCCGTCCCTCTCCTGGCTCCCGTGTGCCCAGTCCTCGCTATCAGTGTTCCCTCTGCGGTGTGCTAGTACCGATACTCCTCGTGTGCAGTGACGTCAGACGCGCTATAAGATCTGCTCATATCGCCTTTTACTTCACTTTAGCTGCTGCAATGGATGCAACAAGCGGTAAGTGCAGCTAGAGGAGCTGCTGCTTTCTCTAATCTCCGAAATGAATATTCAAGCCTGACATCAACGAACACGTACATGCTATTGCTACCAAAATTGCTACATATGTTAAGGAGAATAGTGGGTACAAGTGAATATTGGGTTCAAAAAGACCTTGAAACTACAAGGTCTTTTTGCACAATTCTTTTTTTCACTTGTACCCACTATTCTCCATAAAGGACACGTCCGAGGAGCACAAAAATAAAAAAAATCAACTTACCTGAGTCTTCCTGCAGCCCCTGCCAGCCATCTGGTGCCCTCCCCGGTGGCCCGGGGTCCCATCCGGTGCAAGTGTTCTTCTGCACATGCGCCAGGGGCTCTCACAGTCGCAATGATGTCATCCGGACTGTACTGTGCAGGCGCCTGTGCAGTACAATCCAGATTACGTCAGTGCGAGTCAGTGAGCTGCACACTGGAGCGCAAGCAGAGGCCAACCTGGAGAGGTTGGCATCTGCACCGGAGGGGACCGGGAGCCACCGGAGCTGCGGCGAGGGCACAGGACAGCTGCCAGGGCCTGGAGGAAGCCCCATGTAAGGAGATTTTTGATTTCTATTCTTCTTGGACCTTCCCTTTAACGTATGCAGCAATTTTGGTGTCAATAGCATGTATGGGGGCTCTGCTAAAGTCGGCATAAAATTACGTAAAAATTCAGTGAATTCGTAAAGCGAAATTACGAATGACTGCGAAATCAATTGAATTTACAAATCGTAATGGTTTAATCATATTTTATTAATATTTTGTTCAATCAGAGAAAAAAGAGTTAATTCAGAGTACATTCTGTTCCAGTTATTACAATATATGTAACCAATAATCTTAAAGACCCCCTCAACTGCTTTCATCTAGTCTTATAGAAATATGTCCTATGACCCCAGCTCCAAGTCAGGAGTGACACACAGAAGAGAAAAAGAGAAGAAAGAAAGAAAAAAAAATTATGTCCTCTACTTCTTTTTCCTTTCCCCCTCCCCCCCCACTACCCCCCGCCCCACTACCCCCCCCCCCCCCCCCCCTGCTCCCATCTCCTCTACAGATCCCAATCTCTGTTGAACTTCTAGAGCTTTTGAGCTATATATCAAGTAGTATAATATGATATGCAACCCGTCCAGGATACCCCTTAACGATCTCCCAGTCTATCACAGTCTATCACTTTACAAATCGTAATTACGTATAGGTGTAATTGCAAAAATGTGCGCAAAAATTTGCGTAATCGTAATTAGCTAATTATGATCATCACTAGCTAGTAGTGTACAAGGCTGTCGCCCTTTGACAAGGGATTGCGGGTCAGGGTTGTGTGCAGTAATTATATTTATAATATTATATAATTACCGTATATACTCGCAAGCAAGCCGAATTTTTGACCCCCAAAAAGTGGGTCAAAAGTTGGGGGGTCGGCTTGCTTGCGAGTGTTTAAAAAAAATGAAGCCCCCCCTCCGCTTTCCCGCTCCCCCCGCGGCCGCCGCTGCTATTACCTTAGCTCGGCGCCGCTTCTATCCCCCTGTCCTGCTCGTATAATCCACAGCAGAGCGCCCCACGGCTGCTGCTGTGATGAGGGAGCCGTAGAGAGAGAGTGGTTCCCATAGTAACGGCGATACACATCGCCGCTACCGGAAGCCGCTCTCTCTACGGCTTCCTCCCTCATCACAGCAGCCGCCATGGGGCGCGCTGCTGTGGATTATACGAACAGGACAGGGGAATAGGAGCGGCGCCGAGCTAAGGTAATAGCAGCGGCGGCCGCGGGGGGAGGGGGGAACTTCACTATACTACCTACGCTGGGCACTATACTAGCTATACTGGGGCACGTTACTAGCTATAGTGGGCACTATACTAGCTATACTGGGGCATGTTACTAGCTATACTGGGCACTATTGTGGGCACTATACTAGCTATACTGGGGCACGTTACTAGCTATACTGGGCACTATTGTGGGCACTATGCTAGCTATACTGGGGCACGTTACTAGCTATACTGGGCACTATGGTGGGCACTATACTAGCTGTACTGGGACACGTTACTAGCTGGGCACTATTGTGGGCACTATGCTAGCTATACTGGGCACGTTACTAGCTATACTGGGCACTATTGTGGGCACTATACTAGCTTTACTGGGGCATGTTACTAGCTATACTGGGCACTATACTAGCTATACTGGGGCATGTTACTAGCTATACTGGGCACTATACTACCTATGCTGGGCACTATACTAGCTATACTGGGGCACGTTACTAGCTATACTGGGCACTATACTACCTACGCTGGGCACTATACTAGCTATACTGGGGCACGTTACTAGCTATACTGGGCACTATACTGCGGCACGTTATTAGCTATTCTGGGGCACGTTGCTAGCTATACTGGGCACTATACTACCTACGCTGGGCACTATACTAGCTATATTACTAGCTATACTGGGCACTATACTGAGGCAAGTTACTAGCTATACTGGGCATTATACTAGCTATACTGGGCACTATACTAGCTATACTGGGGCACCACCTACCCACACTGGGCACTATACTAGCTATACCGGGACACACTGGGGGGAATCACACGGACAGCATTTCCTACCCCCGGCTTATATGAGGGTCAATCATTTTTTCCTGGTTTTCCAGGTAAAAGTTGGGGGGTCGGCTTATATGCGGGTCGGCTTGCTTGCGAGTATATACGGTATGTAAACACTGATTAGCCTTGAGAGAGGAAAAATAAAAATAAAGTATAACTTTTAATTAAAGTTGAAAGGTAAAAAAGTAGTAGCGCTGCTAACACATACTAGTTTGGTGACAAAACAGTGGAAGATGAGACTAATTAATTGTAATATCCTCAGCTAACATTGCAAGAGATAATTTCACACCTCTCACCGCACTGATATATACAAAATACACCCCCCTACATTAACAACCCTACATGTTTCTGCTCCTCTAGAAATGGGGGCCTTCGTCAGGGGAACAAAAAGTGCTAAACGTACAAGGTGCTAAGTGCTGAAGTGCATTAAAGAGACTCTAAAGCGAAAAAATATATATGATATAATGAATTGGTTGTGTACTATGAATAATTACTAGAAGATTAGCAGCAAAGAAAATATTCTCATATTTTTATTTTCAGGTATATAGTGTTTTTTCTAACATTGCATCATTCTCTAATATGTGCAGATTACACAACACTCAGCATTCAAAATGATTCTTTCAGAGCAGTCTGTGAACTAATGAACTCTCCTCTGCCAGAGGAAAAGTAAATAGTTAACTAACAGTTGAGATAATAAAAGTCAGAAAACAGTAGAGATAATGGCTTTTTTGTATAGAGATAACAACTGGAGTTTCTTAACTCTTCCTGTACTGGAAACGATTAGACTGATGTATCTGATCTTAATGTTTTATTTCTTAGCTGTACTACACATACAAATCATAATATCATAGTTTTTTTTTCGCTTCAGTGTCTCTTTAAAAACAGTACATTGTAATTTATCACATCAAATAGAAGTATGATAGCATGTTGGCCTAAGCAGCAGCCAACCTTGGTTGCGGGTCGCAATTCATTAGAGCTAATCTGTGTTTAAATATTTAAATCAGGTGTGTGTTCTGTTTTGGGGTTAATTATGTGTGAGGGGCATAACTAGAGGTGAGCACCTGTAACCGCAGGGAAGCCCAGAGCTTTAAGGGGGCCCAACTACTACTTCACTCCCTCTAATAAGGGGGTCCATCCTTCAGATCTGGGATTTTTGTAGCTACACTTGTATGGGTGGGAAGAGTACAATGTCCACACTTGTTTTATGGCTCTTGTAATGTGGGTCCCCAGGCTATGAGGGTCACCAGGGGTTATGGTAATCCGGGCAGTCGCGGCCTTCTGCACATGCGCGGCTCTGCCTCATCGCGCTCCCATCCCCTGGAGCGTTCTGCACCTGCACAGTAGTACTGCGCAGGCTCAGAACGTTTGAGGGGTCGGGAGCGTGTCAGTGGCGCGCGCAGCCAAGACGCGCAGAAGCCCTCGACTGGGGGTGACTGACCGGATTACCGGGAGTCGTTCCGCCAGGACGGAGGGGCTGAAGAGGATAGCGGGGGAAGCCACAGTGCTTATGGAGCTGGAGAAAGCCCCAGGTACGTATAAATTAGCGCTAGTGTACCATCTCTGGTACACTTTAAGAAGTGTCTGGATATGACATTCATTATTAACTCCTGATTTCAGTTTATAAGGATATAATTCATCGAAAACTAAAGTAATTCCAGTGGTTAGAAATGAGTCCAGTAAATATTGACACGGGAGTTAAGCTTCTTTATTTCCTGGGATGAATGAGGTGGCCGGGTGTGGCTGGTCTTGTGTTTCTGCAGCCTCAGGGTGCGAGGCTCTGATTGTTACATCCTGGAATCTCACGAGCTGTGAGTAGCTCTGAATACAGATTATGTGTCATTCTGGTATGTGCTTTACTCCACTGAAGTCTGCCCATTTACCACAATCATTACTAGAGAAAGAAAAGGAAGAAGAGAGGGTGGATGAGGATGGAAATAAAATGGGGATGAAATGAATAAGCACAAACATGTGGGTATATGGATGGACACTGGATGAAGTGAGCAAGCTCATACCAGGCTGGATACTTTCCTATGTAGCGGGAAGGCTACCTATACTGGGGGCACCTATACCTGGCTACCTATACTGGGAGCACCTATACCTGGCTACCTATACTGGTGGCACCTATTCCTGGCTACCTGTACTGGGAGCACCTATACCTGGCTACCTATACTGGGGGCACCTATACCTGGCTACCTATACTGGGAGCACCTATACCTGGCTACCTATACTGGGAGCACCTATACCTGGCTACCTATACTGGGAGCACCTATACTTGGCTACCTATACTGGGGCACCTATACCTGGCTACCTATACTGGGGCACCTATACCTGGCTACCTATACTGGTGGCACCTATACCTGGCTACCTGTACTGGGAGCACCTATACCTGGCTACCTATACTGGGGGCACCTATACCTGGCTACCTATACTGGGAGCACCTATACCTGGCTACCTATACTGGGAGCACCTATACTTGGCTACCTATACTGGGGCACCTATACCTGGCTACCTATACTGGGGCACCTATACCTGGCTACCTATACTGGTGGCACCTATACCTGGCTACCTGTACTGGGAGCACCTATACCTGGCTACCTATACTGGGGGCACCTATACCTGGCTACCTATACTGGGAGCACCTATACCTGGCTACCTATACTGGGGGCACCTATACCTGGCTACCTATACTGGGGGCACCTCTACCTGGCTACCTATACTGGGGCACCTATACCTGGCTACCTATACTGGGGCACCTATACCTGGCTACCTATACTGGGAGCACCTATACCTGGCTACCTATACTGGGGCACCTATACCTGGCTACCTATACTGGGGCACCTATACCTGGTTACCTATACTGGGAGCACCTATACCTGGCTACCTATACTGGGGGCACCTATGCCTGGCTACCTATACTGGGGCACCTATACCTGGCTACCTATACTGGGGCACCTATACCTGGTTACCTATACTGGGAGCATCTATACCTGGCTACCTATACTGGGGGCACCTATACCTGGCTACCTATACTGGGGCACCTATACCTGGCTACCTATACTGGGGCACCTATACCTGGTTACCTATACTGGGAGCACCTATACCTGGCTACCTATACTGGGGGCACCTATACCTGGCTACCTATACTGGAATCACTTATACCTGGTTACCTATACTGGGAGCACCTATACCTGGTTACCTATACTGGGGGCACCTAAACCTGGCTACCTATACTGGGAGCACCTATACCTGGCTACCTATACTGGGAGCACCTATACCTAGCTACCTATACTGGGGGCACCTATACCTGGCTACCAACCTATACTGGGGGCACCTATACCGGGCTTCCTATACTGGGGCCACCTATACCTGGCTACCTATACTGGGGACACCTATTCCTGGCTTCCTATAAAGAGGGCACCTATACCTGGCTTTCTATACTGGGGCACCTATACCTGGGTTCCTATACTGGGGCACCTATATCTGGCTTCCTCTACAGGGGGCAGCTATACGGATGAACCGTGGGAAAAACGTGCAGTATAAATTGTTGGGTGCTCTGCGATCATTCAAAATCAGGGGGCTTCAGGCAGCAAAAGTCTAGAACCGACCCTGCTTACCGCCGCACGGAGCTCAGCGGTCAGTCCGACAGCTGAGTGGGCAGCAGTGGCAGAGTGTCAAGAGCAGTGATCACAAGAGCGCGACAGGAACTGACAGTCACAAATAGGATGTAGCTTTCACCTGTGGTGGTCCTGAACGGTTTCAAAATAAGATCCACTATTGCTGAGAAAAGGGCAACCCATTTGGATCAGTGCCATATGTCAATGGGATTAATGCCCTTACTTGACTTACTTTTACTTGTAAAACCTGAATACTGTATATGCAAAACACAGCTATCCTACAAGGTTACGGTCAATGGCTGTGATATGGGCGTGTCCAAGCTTGCTGCCGGTCAATGGATCAGACCAGGTGTGTGAAATTAATAACAAGTGCTCTGAAGCCTAGTACACACTTGCAATTTTGATTGCCCACTCATTGGCCAATATTACCACTCCATGTAGTATTAAAGCCAACAGATTTATGAATACTATGAACAAATTGTGTAGGCAAGCTCTGATTCTATGTGGAGGTGGTAAAATTGGCCAGTGATTGGCCAATCAAAATTGGGTGTGTGTACCAGGTTTAACTCTTTGCAGCCATTACTCCTGCATTGAGATGATGTTTTCCAGGCTGGATAGAGTACAGTCCTGGCCAAAAGTCTTGAGACTGTCAAAAATATTGGAAATTAGAAAAGTTGGTGCTTAAAGAAAACCTGTACTGAAAATAAAAGTCAAAATAAGCATACACAAGTCATACTTACCTTCCATGTAGTCTACTCCTCAGTGTCTTTCTCCTGTCCCGTGTCCTATTTGTTCACTATGATTAAGGGAATTTTCCGTCCTCCATTTTGAAAATAGCCATTACCCATAACCGCTTTCTGATCAGCACACAGTTAAACTGTAACCTCGCCCACTTGAGCCATAGGGAAACATGGACATTACCTGGTACATCCGTTTTCCTCTCAGCTCTAACTGACAGCAACTGATATTTTACTGACAGCAACTGATATATTTCTGATCTGACAAAATATTGTCAGAACTGGAAGGGATCATTGTCAGAAGAAAATGGTGAGCTTCTGAGAGGAACTGATGGCAAGGTAACTAGGTAATGTTCATTTGAAGTTACCTCATGTGTTTATTTTAAATATTTTTACTCAGTACAGGTTCTCTTTAAGTTTTTATAATAGCAATTTGCATATACTCCAGAATGTTATGAAGAGTGTTCAGATGAATTGCATAGTCCTTCTTTGCCATGAAAATGAACTGAATCCCAAAAAAACCTTTCCACTCCATTTCATTGCTGTCATTAAAGGACCTGCTGAGATCATTTCAGTAATTGTCTTGTTAACTCAGGTAAGAATGTTGACGAGCACAAAGCTGGAGATCATTATGTCAGGCTGATTGGGTTAGAATGGCAGACTTGACATGTTAAAAGGAGGGTGATGCTTGAAATCATTGATTTTCTATTGTTAACCACGGTGACCAGCAAATAAACGTATGCAGCCATCATTGCGTTGCATAAAAATGGCTTCACAGGCATTCACAGGCAAGGATATTGTGGCTACTAAGATTGCACCTAAATCAACAATTTCTAGGATCATCTAGAACTTCAAGGAAAGAGGTTCAATTCTTGTTAAGAACAATTCAGGTCGTCCAAGCAAGTCCAGCAAGTGCCAGGATCATCTCCTAAAGAGGATTCAGCTGCGGGATCAGGGGCCACTTCTCTCCCAAAAAAACATCAGGGACAGATTGATCTTAAGCAGAAAGTATGATGAATGGACTGCTGAGGACTGGGGCAAAGTCATATTCTCAGATGAAGCCCCTTTCCGATTGTTTGGGGCATCTGGAAAAAGGCTTGTCAGGAGAAGAAAAGGTAAGAGCTACCATTCCTGTGTCATGCCAACAGTTAAGCATCCTGAGACCATTCATGTGTGGGGTTGCTTCTCATCCAAGGGAGTGGGCTCACTCACAATTTTGCCAAAAAAACACAGCCATGAATAAAGAATGGTACCAAAACACCTTCCAACAGCAACTTCTTCCAACAATCCAACAACAGTTTGGTGAAGTAAAATGCATTTTACAGCACGATGGAGCACCATGTCATAAGGCAAAAGTGATAACTAAGTGGCTCGGGGACCAAAACGTTGAAATTTTGGGTCCATGGCCTAGAAACTCCCCAGATCTTAATCCCTTTGAGAACATGTGGTCATTCCTCAAGAGGCGGGTGGGCAAACAAAAACCAACGAATTCTGAGAAACTCAAAGAAGTGATTATGAAAGAATGGGTTATTATCAGTCAGGGCTCTTTCACACCAGAGCCCACTTCTGGCGTTTTAACGCAAAGTCTATACTTTGCGTTAATTAAGGTAAAAGGAAAGTCCATAGACTTTCCTTTTACCTTTCACACCCGACGCTGCGTTTCGATACGTTGCGGTACGACGCGTCCCGGCGCATTTTATCGTCGGGAATCGGCGCTTCCCCTTCGGGGTAATTAACTACCACCGTCGCTACTCAGCGTCGCACCGGAGTTTCCCGACGACACGCCGCGACGCGTGCAGGAGCCGTTCTCCTGCACGCTTCTGGTGTGTAACGAGCCTCAGGATTTGGCCCAGAAGTTGATTGAGAGCATGCCTAGTCGAATTGCAAAGGTCCTGAAAAAGAAGGGCCAACACTGCAAATACTGACTCTTCGCATAAATGTCATGTAATTGTCAATAAAAGCCTTTGAAACTTATGAAGTGCTTATAATTATATTTCAGTACATCACATAAACAACTGAAACAAAGATCTAAAAGCAGTTTAGCAGCAAACTTTGTGAAAACTAATATTTTTGACAGTCTCAAAACTTTTGGCCAGGACTGTAGTGTTAAGGGATCTGCCTCTGACACAGGAGATCTGGGTTCGAAGCTCGGCTCTTCCTGTTCATTAAAGGACTTCCGAGGCCAAATGTTCCCCCAAAAAATAAAAAAGTTAGATACCTGTATAACTTTGGTGGACACGGAGGACGCCGTCCGCGCCCTCCATGCCGTTCCGCCGGGTCCGCGCCTCTCAATATCCCCCCGAATGGCTGCCGACCCCACGGCCAGGGTCGTGCTCTGCTGCCTGTATAAAGATGGCCACCAGCGCTGGCCGCGGCTGAGCACTCCGCATGGCCGCTACTGCGGCTGCGCAGCACTAGGGCCAACCCCCCGATCCACGCAACATGCTGTTTCCTGTAGCGTGGATCAGGGGGTTGGCCCTAGTGCTGCGCAGCCGCAGTAGCGGCCATGCGGAGTGCGCAGCCGCGGCCAGCGCGGGCGGCCATCTTTATACAGGCAGCAGAGCTCGACCCTGGCCGTGGGGTCGGTAGTCATTTGGGGGGGATAGTGAGAGGCAGGGACCCCGGCGGAACGGCACGGAGGGCGCGGACGGCATCCTCCGTGTCCACCAAAGTTATACAGGTATCTAACTTTTTTATTTTTGGGGGGAACATTTGGCCTCGGAAGTCCTTTTAAGCAAGCACCTATTTGGTAAGGAGTCATTGGGCAAGGCTCCCTAACATTGCTACTGCTTATAGAGTGCATTCTAGTGACTGCAGCTCTGGAATTTTGAGTCCACCAGGATAAAAGCGCAATATACATTTTCTGTCTCTTGTCTAATTCATTACAGCTTCAGTCAGTTGTGGAAAGTCATAACTGACTGCAAATTGAAATGGGAAGATGCTGTTTAATAACATTAACTTGCAAAAAGTCCCATGGAGATCTGATATGTTTATAGGAATTTCCAAGGATGGTGGAGTTACAGTCCAAGAACTGAGTCCTGCAGAGCAAAAGAGAGGATGTTGTGTTTCCTAGCAACGTGCGTTTGTTTCTTTTGTTGAACAGCAGGCTATCTATACTCAGTAGGAACATTGGAAATAAACCACTGTGAAACAATAGATACACAGGGAATGGGTGACACCCTGAGAGGACTCTGTACAGTATGAAACAATGTAACTCGCATCATACAAGTAACATGTGTGTTGTGTGCATGACGCAAGTTGCGCTATTTGCACAACACTAGTTACGCAATTTGCATACATGCTAATATCATTTGCTGCGTGCACACATAAAGTTTGCCATAGTTTTATAAATCTGCCCCAGTGTGTGAGGTTTACAGATGGATTGGTAGCCACAAAATCAAATTCCATTTACCCATTGCTCTGTGTTCATTATGCAGCCTGGAACCTCACCCTGCATTGCAAGCACACCAATCTATTCAGAAATGTTTCTGCTGTAGTAAATCTTATCTCAGTCAGCCTGGCTCTGTTTTTGACATCGCCAACGAGAGGCAAGCTTGTTATCACCCCTCCCACATTCCTACTCCTCACTGATTGGCTGAGGGCAGTTAAGTGGTGCCGAAATATGATCTATGCCAGTGCTCTCTTTTGTTTTACAAAGCAAGCTAGCTGTGACAGGGCAGATTCTAGGAGAAAAAAGTAAGGGAGGAAATTACATCAGGATTAGATTCAGTCAGAGGGCATCAAGATGGCAAATGCCAGGAACAGAATTCTCTTTATTTACTATATAAAATTCAGTGAAATCAAAACGTGGACAGTGCAATACATCTGTTATGTAAGTAGAACAAGTAGGTATCTACTTATGTGTTTGTGTGTGGCTGACCCTGCTGCTTTAAAGGGTACCTGTAGTCAGTTTGAAAAAAAAAGTTACATACTTTCCTGAGTAGGGGGAAGCCTCTGGATGGTCCAGAGGTTTCCTCTGTCTCCCTACAAAAAGATATGCAATCTCGTTTAGAGATCGGGTAAGCTGCCACCATTTCTCAATTGAGTATGAGAAGATGCTATGCTAACTCTCTAGCTAGTCCTCTAGGAAAAAGGCATATTTCCTCACTAGATAGAACAATATATATATATCAATAAAACAGTTATGGTTATGTTCTCTCCGAAATGCCAGGATTCTCTGAAGAGGATATTTAGAACAAGCACTAATAAACGACTTTTAATAATTCCTACAAAGCAGCCCCAGTCTCAACTAACACCGCTAAGGATAGGGAGCTCAGACCTGAACAATTCTGTGTGCGCAGCCTGGGAGTACTGATTGATGGTATATTAAGCTTCAGGAATCAAATCTCAGCTGTTGTGAAACATTTCTTCTTTCATCTAAGGAATATTGCGAGCATTAAACACCTAATTCCTTCAGAGGATCTTCCAACCCTAGTTCATGCCTTCGTCACATCAAGGTTAGACTACTGCCACGCCCTCTACACAGGCCTGCATAAGAAAGACTTACGTCGCCTGCAATTAGTACAGAAAGCCGCCGCAAGGCTGTTAACGAGCCAACCCCGCCATTGCCACATAACACCAACCCTGAGCTCACTCCACTGGCTACTGATAAAATGGAGAATTCTGTTTAAGATTTGCTTACTGACATTCAAATCCTTGCACAATCTGGGCCCTGGATACCTGAAGGACTTGTTGCAACTGCATCACACACCCCACAATCTTAGATCAAAAGGACGTAACACCTTGGTCACCGCCAGAGTCCACCTCAGAGCCTTTTGTCATGCTGCCCCTACACTTTGGAACTCCCTGCCACACCCAATCAGGACAGCTCCATCCCTGGAAGCATTTAAGTCTAAACTGAAAACCCACCTCTTTAGTCTGGCATTCATGAACACCTGACTATCTCAAATGTAACACAGTCCAGCCTGCAACCCTGTATTGATCTGATGCTGGGCATACACGGCTAGATAGTTTTTATCAATCGAGCCGCTGATGGCTCGATTGATAATATCCAACCTGTCCGATCACCACAGCGGATCGATTCCAGCCTCGATCCCCGCGGGCGGACAATGGAACAGAAACGAAGCGCTGATAAGGAATGCCCGCGGGGACGAGCAGGAATCGATCCATGCACCCACGCGGATGAGCGGGGACGCGCCAACATTGAGCCAGCGGCTCGATTCCGGCGCAGAATTGCACCGTGTATGCCCAGCATAAGACACAACTATTCGCTTTGAGTCCTATGGGAGAAAAGCTCTTTACAAATGTTATTGTATTGATTGTATTTTATAACAAAATAGTGCAAAAAAATGAATACAGAAAAATGTAAAAAATTAACCAACAATAGAATGAGATTTGATATAGTAAATTATTGGGAATTAATGTAGGAAAAAAACTGGATAAAGTCTGAGCAGTCTATGAAATTGCCATGTCCGTTTGGAAATTGTAAGTCCAAGAAGATGTAAAAAAGTTATGTGTTAATAGTGCAAAGATTAAGGTAGGTTGGGATGGCTCCAATCGGCCATGAGATGGATCCAGGATGGATGGATCAGCATTGAAGGACAAAGGACAGTGTGTGTGTGTGTCCAGACTTTTAACCCCCTCTCTACTGGGGTGGAGATTGCAATGAGAGATGGGCAGATTGTAGCATCTGATCTGCCCCTCTCATTAGAGCAGAAAGAGATATGAAAACAAATGTCTGAAAATGTCATATCTCTGTGGCAATACATCAGACAGTGTAGATGAAAATATGAAAGCAATCTTAGATTCAGCAGGGGCTTATGAGTTCATACATATCTAACACTATACAGGGGTGTAACAATAGACCCCGCAAGGGTGGCTCAGAAACCACAGGGGGCCCCATGGGACGAGAAGTTTCTTTATCCCTGTCCTAAGAGACTGACAACTTAGGGCACGGAGTGAAAAAACTTTCCGCTCTGTGTACAATTGTTCTAATGTCTGCAACTGCTCAGCCAATGATAAGGAATCATAAAAGTTTTGCAGCCAAAGATTTGTAGATATTCCCTATTCAGTGTGCAGCAGACTGTTGTGTACAGAACTGTGCCCAGCCTCCAACCTCTCTACCCCTCCCCCCCCCCCCCCCCCCCCCCAAGTGCTCTGTACTGTAGTGAAGCTGGATAAGTCTGCAGAGCCAGTTCTGCTCCATCAGAGATGGACAGAGTGAGTGTAATAAGCTGAGGCTGAGAGCACACTCATCTGTCGGTTTCTGTATGCGTTTTCTGCACACCATGTGTGTCTGTATGTGTGAAAACATGCACATTTTATAACTGAAGCTAATGTAATTGATAGATAAAATGCGTGCAGTGCATCACTGCTGTCGGTTTTTATCTGCATGGGGAAAACACAGTCAAGTGTGCACTAGCCAATTGAATAACATTGGTTCTCAGTTTACCTGTGCAGAAAGCGGGGGGGGGGGGGGGCGTCCAAAGTTTCGCAGTGGGCCTCATTGATTTCTAGTTACGCCCCTGCTTCTATACATGTGAAAACATACACGAAGGGTTAAGACTGTGGTCTCATCCTATAAGTCCGCCACCGGGAATACATAATTAAAACAAGCTGTCCCAGCCCATCTTCACAGGAAAATTACTTATTATTATTATTAGGAAGGACTAAACGGTATGTGGTTAGCGTCAGGTGGCTGGAAAGGGTTCATGTTCTGGGGTAAGTGCAGGGGCACCCATTGCGTAATTGGACATCTGGGTAAATCTCACATTGCCTGCCTGAGTGACCTACATGTCGTACTCTGTCTCTTTGGATAAGCTTACTGTGATATGCTGTCCAGAAGTTTTGTTTAGCAGGAGATCCCCAAGCAGTGGAAATCTCCTGGTGGCCCAGAGGCTTCCCACATCTTCCGTGACTCCACCACTGCTGGCCGGACCCCTCTTCTTCGTGTCTGAGCTCCCATCCATGTACAAGCACAGCCACACTGTGCAGGCGCCTGTGCAGTAGCTCAAAGCCGCTGCATGGAGGAAAAACCCATGCATGCACTGGCCTGGGCCATACTGGCACCTGCGCAGTGTGGCCGTGCTCGTACAGGTACCACTTGTCTAATATGCTCAGAGGGTCCTGGTGCTAAATCAGTGGAATCGAGGAGGATGGGGGAAGCTTCTGGACCATCCAGAGGCATCCCACTACTACTGAAGTAAGTATTAAGTTTTTTTCACTTCAGGTAACCTTTAAAATATTGAGTCCAAACAATAAATTCCCCTGGTTTTAGACACCTCATACGTCCAACAGAAGAAAGAGGTGGCAAATCCAAAGTAAATCTTTATTGGTTCCATGTAAATGCATATGGCCAACGTTTTGGAGCCACGTAGGACACCCAATGTTTGATCAGAGGCAAAAATCTGTCTGCCACTTTTAGAAATTCCTGTAGAGGACTTGGGAGTCTGGCTCCTCTAGACACTGTTGACTGTTTAAACACATCTACACAATGTGTATTCATCTGGGATCAGCAAACAGCCTAGATGAGTACAAATTGCAGCATGCAAGTGTTTAGAGGAGCCTGCCTCCAACTTCCTCTACAGGAATTTCTACGCAGCTGCAGACACATTTTTGCCTCAGAGCAAACATTACCTTGATAAAGGGGCCCTACATGGCTCTGAAACGTTGGCCATATGCTTTTACATAGAACAGGCATGGGCAAACTTGGCCCTCCAGCTGTTAAGGAACTACAAGTCCCACAATGCATTTGCCTTTATGAGTCATGACTGTGGCTGTAAGACTCCTGCAATGCATTGTGGGACTTGTAGTTCCTTAACAGCTGGAGGGCCAAGTTTGCCCATGCCTGACATAGAACAAATAAAGCTCTTTGTTCTATCGCATGTACAGTATGATCAGGGCAGTTTCTAGGCTAAATTGCACCTAGAGCAAGTCAAACCCTTACTCTTTGGGGACAGTCACACAGCTACAGGTCACATGTAGATCTGCCTACTTTCAAGTGACCAGCCGCGCATCCAGGAGGAAGCAGGGACCAGGAAAACACACAGGCGAAGAGAGCTCGGAAAGCCGACTCCTCCATGGGTGCCGTGCACTGATTGCCTGCAGTACCGCTACAGGACATCAGGTGTCATCATGTGGTGGTGACGTGATGATGACTTGATGTCGGATGTAAGCAGCCCAGGAGGAGTCGAGAAAGGTGATCGCGCTGGTAATCTTCTTTCATCTTCCATTTGGCTGCACCGCGCATTACCAGCTCTCAAGTGGTTCTGTCCTTCTGCCTGCGCCCCCTTCTTCTACTTGCTGGTCTGCGCCCAGGGCGGTCACCCTGCCCGCATTGCCCAATAAACGGCCCTGAGTATGATGTGTCTAAAACCAGGGACGTGCCAGTGTTTGATCCTTTGTGTGTGTGCGAGACAATACTACAAATGTGATGCACATCATACATCCACTCTGCATACCATAATTCAGGTGCCAAAATGGATTCCAAAAGTTCTCCTCATGTTTGCATGGGTTTCCTCCAAGTGCTACAGCTCCCTCCCACATCACAAACACATAACGGAAGGTTAATTGGCTCTTACAACATTGGCCCCATATCCTGATCCTGAAAGGCACAACAGAATGTGATGCCCTCAAAAAGAAATTCAGATATATATGGAAATAAATAACAACAGCGCACAAACTTATAAAATTGTCTTTATTGTTTTTTTTAAAAGATAAAATAAAAAGCAAAACATTATAAAAACAAGGAGGACGTTATAATGATCAGCAATCAGAAACAAAGTGATAATTTGGTCGATTGTCATAAGGGTAATCAAGCCACTGAATATTTATTTACATGTAATGTAAATGGTCTGCATATAGCGTCTGTGAACCCTGCAAGGGCCCAAGCAATGTGTACAAAGTGAAATGACCCCTGGCAGCCAATCAGAATTCGCTCAGTCGGAGGGCTGTACAAAATAGATTCTGATTGGTTGGAGGAGACCAGCACTCATGCTATACTGTATAAATACTCATTTGCAAGCAGGTGTATTTATGCTAAAACCTGATACAAATATCTATCATTACCCAAACAAGTGGATCCATAACATGGGCATAGCAATCACCCCTGCGACCCCTGCCATTGCAGGGGGGCCTAGAGGCTTTGGGGGCCTCTCCGTCTCCATCTCCCCAACCATAAGTGCTGCCAATTGGCAAAAAAAACTTCCCTGTTCAGTTTGAGGAAGGCCAGCTTTTATCCCAACTCTAAAATAGAGGCCCACCCTCCTGGGCTCCCCTAGTAGTTGGCATTCCCCTCATGCAAAGCAGTGCTGAAGTCACTTTATATTATCACCTGTAGCATCTGCTCTGTCCTCCACTTTGGTGTAGCTGCTTGCTCCATTCTATTGCTTTTGAGTCTTCCTCCCACTGGCCACCGTGACATCATGTGACTTGCAAAAAGACCAGCATGGAGAAGTGTCACAGCTGTAAGGCATACCCAAGAGGGAGGAAGTAATATATTTATTTCTCTACCACTGTTCTAGTCTTCACTGGGAGAGCGGGAGCATGATGGCTGCCTTTGACATGAAGAGGGTAGGGCAACACGGCGGCCACCCTTAGTATAGGTGATTGGTGACATTGCTATAGATGGGAAAATAGATGTAATCATGGCAGCATTTCTTAATTTGTGGGAAGGTAATGGTTTTTATGGTGGCTGCACTTTTTGTTGGGGTGGGGTCATGGTGGCCATACATTTATATGGTCCATAAAGATAATCATCGGGGGTGGGGGTGTGAATACATTAGTCACTCCAAAAAAAGATTTTTTGGTGGCCAATGGATTTTTAGTTTTGTCCATCGTAATTTAGTTTGATGGAGGCATCTGAAAAGAAAACTTGTTTTTTGCTAATATTTTGCTGGCTCTCTTATGATCCCTCCATGGGCAATACCTGAAGATCAGTTAGGAGATGCTTTATTAAAGTGAACCTTAACCGTACTAAATAAAAAGAGTTTCGCTTACCTGGGGCTTCTACCAGCGCCCCGGCCAGGGCAGCCATCAGGGGGTACAAGAGGGACAGTAGTATGGGGGCCTGGAAGGGTCTGGGGCCCAAACAGTGGCAGTGCCACTCAAGCCTCTGCTGGCAATTCTACCGTGGCAGAACAGGAGTTGTATGGTCATCTCCCTCTTTCCTGCTGCGTGATTGGTGAGCACGCATCAATGCAGGGGGGAGGGTGTTATGGGCGATAGGCAAGTTACTTTGACTCTACCCCACATACTGTGGCTCTGCACCCACACAATCTACCTATCAGATTGTTATTTGGCATGAGGGGGGCTCTGTAGGTTTGCCAAGTATGGGGCCCAGAAAATTCTGAGGGCGGCCCTGGCCCCTGCAGCCATCTTGTGCCCATGCCGGTCCTCAACAATCCTCCGTTCCCCCTCTGTGGCTAAGTTTCGATTCTGCTGACAGCGGACCACTGCACCGCACGCATCCTTCACGGTGGCAAGAGCATCCTGTGCAGGTGTTGTACGATGTTTTCTCTTACTGCACCTGCACAGGATGCTCTCGCCTCCGTGAACATGTACATGGATGTGCGCGGTCAGGGCTGTGCAGACACACTGTGGACCACCAACTGATTAGTCGCCAGAATGCAAACTAAGCCGCACGGGGGACGGACGATTGTTGAGGACCGGATCGGGCACAGGAAAGCTGCGAGGGGCTGGTAGTGAAACTCTTTATTTAGTACGGTTAAGGGGGCCATACACTAGGTGACCAACCAACCAATCGACCATCCAATTTGATTATTATAATTGAATTGGATGAAAATTGGTGCTGCCAAGTGCATGCCCGACCAACAAAGTGACCAATTTCAGGACAGAAATTGTCCGTACGGTCGATCGCGCATGCTGGAAAATTTCGGGCTGAGGTTGGTTGGTCGGGGTGCGCGGCGGTACGGCGGCCGAATTGCGAACAAGCGCCGAGACGACGAAACCCCCGCCACTTCAATGTATAAATGTATGCAGTGTGTAGTGTATTTATACATTACCTGTCCGGTGTCAGCCTTCACGCGGTTTCCGTTCATCTCGCGGGGTTCCGCATACACGCCAGCGGCGCTCTGACGTCACGAAGGCGCATAGCGGCTGACGTTAGACGCTATGAACCGCTAGCGTGTATGCGGCCTACCCGGCGAGATGGATGGATGGACCCGGCGAGCTGCTTCAGGACAGGTAATGTATAAATGCACTACATAATTTACATACTTTTATACATTTTTTGGGGCAGCGGTGAAGCGGACAGCGGCGGCTCAGCTGATTCCTGGATGATATCATGCTGAAATCAGATGGGATTCGGCCTGTAGTGTATGGGCAGATTCGATTAGAGACATATTTATCTCTAATCAGATTTGATTAGAGTTAAATTTGTCTCTTGGTCGAATCTGCCCATATTCATTCTAGTGTATGGGCACCTTTAAGGTGCACTTTAAATCAGACCTGCATACTGTGTAGAAGGTCACCCTCTCCATCTAGGTATGGTTGTATCAGTTTCCCCGACTAAAGTTCTAACCCTGAAAAGTGAAATGAAAAACATTTGGCGGACGTCCCACTTTAGCTTAAAGAGAAGCTTAGAGGCAAACGACCTGGCAGTATAAATAATGGTACAAGTTTGACGTGAGCTCAGAGGAGCTTGGCAACCCACAAGGAGACCAGTACAGCGATGGCTGTTGCCACAGAGGCCGAGGTTTTGACTGCTGAGTTGCAGAGATCGTGCATGCAGCACTCAGGTGTAGTCTTCACTTTAACACCCATGTAGGTTTCTTCAGACTCCCCAACACAAGATGTGAGAGGAGCACAGGACTTCTTCTTCAAGTACAGGAGGTCACCTGTAAAAAAAAAAAAAAGACACCAGTGGTAAACAAATGCTGTCTTCAATATTATTAAGCTAGAGCGTTCGGTTCCTTGACACAACCAAAACTAGTAACCTAAGATGGGTAGAACCCCACGAAAATTCAGAAGAAGGCACAACAGAGGTTATTCTTCCTGCAAATTTGGAATGCCAAGAGAATTGCTGAAAGTTTTTACACCACTACCATCGAATCAATCCTCTGCTCCTAGCAACCGCTAGTGACAACAAGTGTAAACTCCAAAGTGTGATTATACCATTAGCACCTTCAAACAAAATTTTTCGTTTGAAGACTGCTGTGCTTTCTAAAACTCTGCTGGTAGCTGGGAGGTGGTATAGTTTCCTGTTCTGGACAACTTCTTCTCTTCCTCCACCCACAGCTCTGAACTTCCAACAGGTCTTCTGACAGGTCTCCTGGGTCCCGAACACATATGATCACATGATATGACATGTGATCGGGATACAGGAGATCCTGTCCACGAGACCATAGAAAAGAATCTTCCATTACCCCTCTTCCACCGGGTGGTGCTGTAACACTGACGCGGTCTCCTGAATCCTGATCACATCTCATATCGTGATCGGAACCGAGATGATATGTCGAGGTTACATAGCTGCTGTGGTGGAGAAGAGAAGAAGCCGATCCAGCTGTCCAGACAGGTAACTATAAAAGCTGCCTGACGCCCACTCTGCATAGCAAGGCTGGGGAAGGCACACTTCCTCAGCAGCAGGAAAAATTTAGCCCGCAGCTAAATAGACTTTTACTTAATTTGGCTGCTAAAGGGTTAATGCATCAGAAAAGATAATTGGTGCTCCCCTGCAGGGCTGGGCCAAAGCAGAGGCGAGAGAGGCTCCAGCCTCAGGGCGCAGTGTAGGAGGGGGCGCACAACTCACTCAGCCATCATTCCACTGTTGTGTTTGCAGCAAAGAAAAGTAAGAGAAGGGGATACATGTCAGTGACTTGAAGCCAGATAACTAGAGATTAAAGTGTTTGGGGCTCTGGGGCACCTCTTACTCTAATAGCAATCAGTGTGTGACGCCTGGGGTAAGAGGTATGGGCAGGGCACTTTGGTGTCTAAGCCTTGGGTGCTGGAGGACCTTGTCCCGGCTCTGCTCCCCTGCTGCCACCACTAGATCTCTTCCATACCACTAGAACGAAGTGGCATGGAAGAGAAGTGGTATGATGGTCACCAGGATTTTGCATGACCCCTTCCACCCAGGCAGTCAGTTTTACAAGACTCTTAAGTGTACCGAGGTAACATGTGACATGATGAGATAAACGTGTATGTACTGTGCAAAATATATTAACAACCAGGCTGTTATACTGGTTTAATTTTTGCTTCCTGAAAGAGTACATTTTTAAGGCATGGAAATAACAGCTTTTGTCTTGTCAGTACCTTATCCAGAATATGGTAAACCTCACTGATAAGCAACTTACAGCCATAATTTTTTTCCTGGCAGAATACAACTTCTGAGACCAGAAGGAGATATGAAAAGGTCAACAGTGTATGTATTTTCATTTAGGGACTCTTAATCGGCTGCCACTCAGCAGAGACAACAAAACATTCAATCTACTTTGTAAATGTTTAAATATAAAATAAAACACAGTCATTTTTAGGAGTAGGAGGATAAATAAAATTGTTTAACTCATCAGTCTATTTTCACCTCAGGTTCACTTTAATTCCATTTATAAAGGAGGTGGGTATAAAAGTAACATACCAGTTTTAGATGTCTGTGTCATACACACTTCAAGTGCTGGACATGCTGTTTTGGAAGGGAAAGTACAGGCGCCATAGCTGCACGTGTAGCATTCCATACCGTCACCTGTTGGAAAGAGATGAATAGCAAGGTGAGAGGACAGCTGATTATAACATGATTAATACCACACTTTCAGTACTCTCAGTATATCTACATGGCCAGCGTGATTGCATGATGCAAACATCTACTGCACAAACCCAAAGATCGACTACTGCACATACTCAATGATCTACTGCACAAACCCAAAGATCTACTGCACAAACCCAAATATCTACTGCACAAACCACTGCACAAACCCAATGATCTACTGCACAAACCCAATAATCTACTGCACAAACCCAATAATCTACTGCACAAACCCAAATATCTACTGCACAAACCAATGATCTACTGCACAAACCCAATAATCTACTGCACAAACCCAAAGATCGACTACTGCACAAACCCAAATATCTACTGCACAAACCCAATGATCTACTGCACAAACCCAAAGATCTACTGCACAAACCCAAATATCTACTGCACAAACCCAATGATCTACTGCACAAACCCAATAATCTACTGCACAAACCCAAATATCTACTGCACAAACCCAATGATCTACTGCACAAACCCAATAATCTACTGCACAAACCCAAATATCTACTGCACAAACCCAATGATCTACTGCACAAACCCAAATATCTACTGCACAAACCAATGATCTACTGCACAAACCCAAAGATTGACTACTGCACAAACCCAATGATCTACTGCACAAACCCAAAGATCAACTACTGCACAAACCCAATGATCTACTGCACAAAACCAAAGATCAACTACTGCACAAACCCAATGATCTACTGCACAAACCCAAAGATCTTCTGTACAAACCCAAATATCTACTGCACAAACCCAAATATCTACTGCACAAACCCAATGATCTACTGCACAAACCCAATAATCTACTGCACAAACCCAAAGATTGACTACTGCACAAACCCAAATATCTACTGCACAAACCCAAAGGTCTACTGCACAAACCCAAAGATCGACTACTGCACAAACCCAAATATCTACTGCACAAACCCAATGATCTACTGCACAAACCCAAAGATTGACTACTGCACAAACCCAATGATCTACTGCACAAACCCAAAGATCAACTACTGCACAAACCCAATGATCTACTGCACAAAACCAAAGATCAACTACTGCACAAACCCAATGATCTACTGCACAAACCCAAAGATCTTCTGTACAAACCCAAAGATCTACTGTACAAACCCAAATATCTACTGCACAACCCAAAGATCTACTGCATAAAACCAAATATCTACTGCACAAACACAAAGGTCTACTGCACAAACCCAAAGATCGACTACTGCACAAACCCAAATATCTACTGCACAAACCCAATGATCTACTGCACAAACCCAAAGATCTACTGTACAAACCCAAATATCTACTGCACAAACCCAATGATCTACTGCACAAACCCAAAGATCTACTGTACAAACACAAATATCTACTGCACAAAACCCAATGATCTACTGTACAAACCCAAATATCTACTGCACAATTCACAAACCTAAATATCTACTGCACAAACCAAAAGATCTACTGTACAAACCCAAATATCTACTGCGCAAACCCAAAGATCTACTGCATAAATACAAAGATCGACTACTGCACAAATCAATGATCTACTGCACAAACCCAAAGATCGACTACTGCACATACTCAATGATCTACTGCACAAACCCAAAGATCTACTGCACAAACCCAAATATCTACTGCACAAACCCAATGATCTACTGCACAAACCCAATAATCTACTGCACAAACCCAAAGATCGACTACTGCACAAACCCAAATATCTACTGCACAAACCCAATGATCTACTGCACAAACCCAAAGATTGACTACTGCACAAACCCAATGATCTACTGCACAAACCCAAAGATCTACTGCACAAACCCAAATATCTACT